>NC_061491.1:18781973-19069473 GCF_022539355.2 Hippoglossus stenolepis
TTATTCAAGCTGGACCAAACTGCACACACTATCAGTCCCCTAAATATGCCCCACAAAAACTGGGAAATTGGCAACATTTTTTAAAAAGATGCAACGTTAAAGACAATGAAAAAGAAATTCCTTGATCCACAACATAATTAAATGGCTTCTTTATCGGCTCATGTCCCATCTTCTCACCAAGTTTCATAGAAGTCTATTCTGTGTTTTTGTGTAATCCTCCGGACAACAAACCCAAGCAACTGTCAAACAAACAGAAAACTAAAAAACATAACCTACTTGGCGGAGAAAAAAAAAAAAGAAGTCGGTTAAATTCTAAAATAATGTTGACATTGCTTTTGGGGCTTGTATTTTACTTCCAAATTAAAAAGCAGCTCATGCAGCAAAGCCATACATGAAAGAAGTCAATTCAAAGTGGTGATTGCACATATTTCCTCTTTTCATTTCATATCATGGTTTTTGTTACTGAATCATAGTATATCCCCACACTCTTACTACACAGCCTCCTCATAGATTTCAAGACAAGCTGCCGTGAAACAACCTTCCTCATGTATATTGATGCATTAAGAGAAGGTGCAGTCTGGCTCTCCTGTGCTTTGGATTGATTTGCCTGCACCTAATCTTATCTTCATTCGGATCTTCTCATATCTGCAGGAAGCCAGTGAGTGCACACTGGGGGGAATAATTGGCTGGGGAGCCGCCTCTCATTTTAATGCTCTCTGATTTGTCAAACAAGGCCCAAAATAAAAGGCAGAGCAAGTGGGATACAAGTAAAAAGAGACAGAGCGGGAACAAGGCCTGATACAGAGGTAGATGGCCCAAAGTAAATTATGCAAAATGACAAAAAAGTGCATGAATAACTATGGCAGTCAGTAGAGAGCATTCCTCTGCCAATTGTCCCCTGTAATTAAATCAAGCTGCACCACATTGGAAATATTTACAGAAATGTGTCTCCTCACTAGCCGTTTGTCACCAAGACCCATGAATTACTACTTGGGGAATCTGTGTAAATGTATAATTAAACAAAGTGATAATGGATGATGAGGGTTAGGGTTAGGGTTTAATGGGTTCTTCCCTGACCCTGTGTCCTGCCACCAAGTTCCACTGTAATCCAAACAAACAAACAAACAACCACCAACCAACCAACCAACCAACCAACCAACAAACAAACATGGTGGAGGTAAAAAAAATGTAATTTCTCCTTTACCATGGCAATAAGTTTCCATCTGGAGTTTTTACCGTCGCAGCCACTCCATCAGCGTATTCCCTCTGGAACGACCAAAACACAACCTCCCATGTGAGAAAATCTCACATCCATTGCTCAAAGGCTAAATACCGAACATTTAAGAAACTCACACTAGGGGACAATTTGTTATATGCCACTTTAAAAGTGTTTGTAATCTAAGGATGTAATTTATGGATGAGGAAAAAGACAGTTTTTGATATGTTTGAGCTTAAACTTAAGAGAGCGATGAAGATTCTTTCTTTTGCGCCCTTGAAGGGATCTCTCTTTCTGAGGGAGGAGAGGAGGCAGAGAGAGAGAGAGAGTGGACCCTGGAGTAGTTTATCTGTTTTGAAGTTTCAGCTTGGCTACACTCTGATGCCACTGCCACCGCAACTGTTTGAACCATGGAGGAGATAGAGGGACCTCTTCAAACCTGCCCGGGCGGGTACTCATTGGGCCTGTGCTCTAATGTAATAGGAAAGTGTTGTCTATTTGTCCGAATGTGTATGAGCTCAAACTGAAGAGTTCGCTCATCTGCTGTTCTCTTCAGGTGAAGTCCTCAAAGTCCACCCTTCTCTTTTCTCCTTGTGCATTTTCCTCCAGCTGGTGGATCAAGAAAGACGCTGTGAAGAATCCTGTTGATTGAGATTGTCACTATTGATGAAAGTGTTAAGAATAATTAGAAACTAGTTATTATATTCTCTAACGAGATTCAGATTTAGAATACAGGACAAGATGTTGAATATCCCTTGTACGTTTGAAGGACGTCTGCACAATTTAGGTTGCTTGTATAACACTAATTGCTTATAGGTTTCCTTTTTATTCTTTTTGCTTTCTTGTCTATATCCAGTCAGAGTTTTAGCAGAAAATATTTTTAGGACAATTAATCAAAGAAAATGCGGAGCTATAATTACTTTCAATGTCACTGCTTTCAGATTCCTGTGAAACAAATCTTCATATATATCTGCTGAGTAGCTGCAAAAAATAGCTGGGGCTCATGCTTCAGAGGTGTTATGGTTTCATTAAATGAGCTCCACCATCACAAAACCCATTTAAAACGGATAAGCAACACACGTACAAGTTAAGCAATACAAGACTAAGAGAGAATTTGTTTGATTTTCTCTCCTGTGTGCAAAAGATGGAAGGAAATTAGAAAGGCGGTGTGAGTGATAGAGAAATATATAGAAAGAACAAGGAAACAAGATGATGACACGACTCTCAATTAATGAATGTGGAGCTTACTGGCTCCATGTCATGTTCATGAGAGAGAAAAACAAGAGTGCGCGTGTTTGTGTCTGAATGCATTTAATAAAGAGGTCAACAACTACAACCACAGTTATTAATATTCGCAGTAATACTCAAACAAACCTGCAAATAGAAGCACTTAAATGGTTCTCTGGGTGCTCTGTAAGGATTAACACAATAATTTACCTCCACTTCCCCATTTGTGTGATAATGTGGGGTTTTAATGAAACTCTACAATGCTACTTAAAAGGTTATGCTTAGCAACAAAAATGAATATAGCCTAATACTGTGCTTCATTAAAAGTCATATTGGATGAGTTGATTCAAGCTTTTGTTTGAGGGTTGAGGACAGTGATCCTGTCTTCTGTCGTTGGACGTCCCCTCGTCTGAGAAGTTAGATTTGGGCATCAGATGCAACAGCCAGCACTAGCGGGAAGAAATAATTTGTCTTTTCTTTAAAAAAAAAAATTATGACGAAAGCACTTGACAAAAATGTAATATGATGAAATGACCAAAAGCAAGAACATTATGTAGTAAACCATATGAATGCAATGAGGGGGGGGAAGGGTTGAAAGCAGTCTCATGAGGGAAAACAAAGCAAGAAAGTGCAAGTTCAGGTAAATGCATTATTATTCTACCCTGATGAAACAGTCTTGGGTTTTGTAGGTAATTGCATTGAATGCATTAGGGCCTATAAATCCCTATATGACTGTATAGAATATGTAATGCAATATATGATGAAATATACAGACACATTAGCTTTTCCAGTCGAAATTCATTTTTAGTCGTGATTGCATGAGGGGAGTTTGAGCACGATGTTGATGTGTCTGCCTTCCTGTTCCTGTCTGTCACTAACCGACCTGTGTGCAATGCGTGCACCCTGTTAACGTGCCAGAGGGGTGGACAGACATTCAAAGCTGAAACAGACACGAAAATGTCAGAAGTTAACAAGCGGGTCACGAAAAGTCGGCTTCTAGCAGTCGTCCGTGCACGTTGATGTGTGCGTAACCTTGATGAGGGGGGTGGGATGTATCGGTTGAATATTTTTAAAAGTTTAGCCTCCTCCTGCTAACTTTTCCAGGATTGCCAACCCTTGCCGTAAGCCCAAAAATCATTAGTTCAATTTCTGCACGTTGCTGATGTCTGAACAGTCGATGCCAATTAAAAAACAGAACAGTTTTATCTGAACGCAGTATGGCACAGGTGGACAGCAATATTATTTTAAGTGGAAACCTGCAGACTCAAATGCAGGGTGTCTGAGGCGCTTGTAAACAGTTTAACCTGAATAGCACCTTAATTGGAGTGTGGCCCAATGCCAGGCTACACTATGCATGCAAATGTGGCTCGTACACAGCTGCCTCGCCTAGATAATCCCACTGAATCCTCACCGAACTTGAGAGCTCATTCATCTTGTTTGCCGGTGACCTTACATTTCTTACCGCGACAGGCAGAAGGGAGCGTCTAAGTGTTTTTCCTTTTTCCTTCCACTCATGTGGTCCTACAGGCGTCACGAATGAGAGCTGTGAGCGTCAGATGGTTGCAAAGTATTAGTAATTGTTATAGTTTGAAAACGCGAAGTATAAAAAGGCAAAAACAAAGAACTAGTGCATTTAACGTGCTCTGAGTTGTGGGCAGATAACGAGAATAATAAAGGCGTTCACAGACCTGTCTGGAACAGACAGTTCCCGGCAGTTCGAAAGTTGTGAATCTCTCTGTGTGTGAGCCGCTTAAATAATCACAATCACATTTAAAGGGAGCACAGCAACAGGAGAAATCTGTCCTTCGACACGTCGCTGCGATGCTACCCCTCCGATCATAATTTCGTCTCAAGCTAATTTGAGACGATATTAAACTGATGCTTTGGTTCATCAAAGCATCAGTTTAATAGCACTCCCTGTTCACTGGCTGCTGCAGGCGAGAGTGTTTCCCTTCACAGGCTCCAGCATCATTTTCATTGAGGGGACAGTTCCATTTTATGGGATTGTCCCCTATGTTGGCGTCGCTATAATTATTAGTTTACTGTTTAGGCCAGTTTGATCTCATGAAAGCATCACACACACAAGACGTTTTATTGTGATGTAAAAACTGGAACATTTCCACTGAGCTTTATTTCATGAGACACCATGTGCAGAAGGACCCAAAACCACGATTTACACTATTTGATTATAGATACTAGAGTTTTATGAGTTGAGAGTTTTAATCCTGTTAGACTTTGTTATTGTAGGAACAACAACATTCAGTCCACAACATTAAAGTAGGGATATTTTGGCTTCATTTTAGGATGATGGGAGGAAGTGGAAATGAGTCGTGCAGCTTTATATACGGTCTAAAAATGTCTAAATGTTGCAGGAAAGGTTTTAACGTCTTCACGTGTATGTAACTAAGATATATCTCTAAACTTTTGCAAGGGTTGTGCAAGTCAGACACGACTAAAGATGTTTATGATATTGACGATATTGATAACTGTAATTCTCTGTTGCTCTCAGGAGTGAAGCATTGCCCTAAAATATTTTTTTTGCTCAAACTTTTTGTTTCACGGTGCAAACTTTTTATACTTAGAAGTCAGATACTTCACATGCTAAAGGATTATGACAACGTTCCAAGATTAGCAAAGCCTTGAATGTGTTTTCAGTGTCGCTGACATCAGAGGTCACGGCACACATACTGTGCATAATAATCCTTTTCCGCCCTTTTCACCCAAGTGTAGTGAGAGAGAAAAAGTGTCTTTAATGTTCAATTGTGAGCAGCTGAAACAGATTTCTTACTAATTTCTGTACTACAAAGCCCATAATCTTTCCAATTCAAAAGCAATAATGAAAAGCCATAAAATTATTCTTCAAAGCAATAAAGCGTTCTTCCCACTCTTTTTAAGGTTGTAAAGAGCAGAATGAGCCCTTCTGATGCCCTGCAGTGAATTACTACACACACACACACACACACACACACACACACACACACACACACACACATGAATGAATACACGTACACAAACCCCAAAATTCACACATACACACTTCAGAGGACTGCCGACTGTGAAATTACCCAATCAGAGGTTCTAGTCGCTTCTCAGACATTAGTTATCACACATAAGCCAGCTGAGGTGACAGAGCACACACGCACAGACACACACACACGCACACACACAGTGAAGACCGATTTTGAAAATGTCATAAAGCTCCATTAAAGTTAATGACACACCAAGTCCAAAATAATGTGTGAGAAGAAAGAAAACAAATGTGTGTGCGTGTGCGTGTGTGTATGTGTGAGAGTGAGTTGTCAGCTCAGAGGTGTCAGGATGTGAATATCACAGCCAGCCTGTTTATTCTCCACATTTCATTTTCCTGTGAAATATAAATGTATTGAACGATAATGAGAAGCCACGTTAACAACACGCTCCTAAACGTCTATAAAACAATTCCCACTTGAAGGCCCTTTGACCCTCAGTTTCTTCTCAATCACAAGCTGCAAACACAAACTTTACACCTACGGTTTGATCACACGTGCAAGACAAAGAGAGACACGAAAAAACGTGTGCAACACATAACCACACAGGGAGCAATATAGAGGAGCCAAAAAGGCATTGATGCTTGTGCATGTAAAGTCAAGAAAGAAAGGGAAAATGCTGAGTTGTTAAGTTTTTCATACAACAACAGACAAAGACTTCACTAGTGGAACAACACGATATTGTGAAATGTCTGTGTGTTGGTTGGATAAGTGAATGGATGAATGACAGAGGGTGAGCAAACAGGTAGATGTAAATAGACCGTTTCAAAGAAGTGTGTCCTCAACAGGCTGTGATGCCAAAGATGCCTCTTGTGTTTTATTTTATTTAACAGTGTTTTTGTGAAATAAAGAGACAAAATTAATTCTTAAGTAGATCTTGCATAACCTGAGACCTCTCTGAATATTGCTAACTGTGGGTAAATGTCTTTTTCTTTTCTTCCAGGTGAAGTATGGGCGGTTCGGCTTCGTGTGGGACGCAGCCGTGCTGGAGTACGTCGCCAATAATGACGAGGATTGCTCCTTCTATACTGTCAAGAGCAGCGCACCAGACCGTGGATACGGTATCGCCATGCAGCACGGCAGCCCCTACCGGGACATTTTCTCCCAGAGGTACGAGTCGTAACAGTAAACAACAGTCAGCGGCATCCTTGACTGCATTTTACTTGTTATGTAACGCACGTTTCTCATGCACGATGATGGAGATGTCACTTTTGTTCCACACTGTTTATCCCAGTCATATTGTCCTCAGTTTGAGGTTGTGAGATATTCTCTGCTTTTGTGGCGAGTCGTGAAGAATTGCACTCGTGTAGACGCGACTTCTCGAGAGGTCGTGTAAGTTTTTTTTTATGACTTCTCCAAATTTATTTCAGCCAAATAAAAAAAATGGCCAATCCCGTAAAGTTTGCCCCTCTGCACCGCTGGAAGAATGCGCTCTCCAGGTCAGACACCGAGTAAATAGTGGATCAAATTGTACATACATCTTCCAGAGGAAAGAGGCGACTTCACAACTTGGGTGCAGCGAGGTGGCTTTAACCCCAGCGTGAACCACTGGTTCAAGTTGAGGTTAAGCAAGTGTGACAACTCAGTCTCACATATAAGAAGAGTTGACAGTGTAGACCCACAGTGTTCCCAGCTGTTTATCTTGTAGCTGTAGCACAGAGTTGAGGTTACGTTGGTTCAAAGTAGCTCATGGAACAAGACAATAACTGAGCGTATTAATTCATTCATCTCCTATCCTTATGGTCACGTGTGGCTATAGGAGGCTCAGTAATCTGTGCCGACTCCACACAGAGTTCATCAATCATCTTCCCAGCAGCTGAACTGTCTGTGCAGTGTTTCTGTGAGCGTACGTGTTTGTTTGCATTCATTTTTAAAGCCCCACTGTGATGTAAACCCCATCACTAGATTGCAGGCTCAGTCACATGAGGTGAGGAGTGTCTGTGAAGGCCACATTAGGATTGCCTGCAGCCCTGCAGAGAATCACGCTGGGTTCATTCGTGATCAAGCATGAGATCATTCCAAGAAGAGGGAAAACAAAAACGTCTCAATCCCTCATTAAGCTGCACTAAGTTATATCATGTTAAATAGTTTGTGTTATTTTTTATGTGTGTTTGTGTGTGGCAAGAGATGGAAACACATTTAATGTGCACGGACCAAAATGCGTGAGCTTTACTTAGTGTGTGAGTGACTAGGCGTGTTTATATATCCGGTGAAGCGTTTGGCTCCAGAATATTGCCTATCAAGGCTGTTATTGAAATAAACAAGCAATTAATTGACAGGCCATGTTTCCAATTCCCTGCTATTATTTCAGGTGCAATGTCACACTCTCGGGAAGACAGTTTGAAACCCTTTACTCACACTGGTCCCCCTGGTTCACACAGTGATAAACAGAGAAATTATCAGGAGGAATAATAAACACAGGGTTGTAATTGTTTTGTTTTTCTTTGCTTTGATTTTTATATTTTTCATCCTGTAATTCTGTATTATACAGATGAATAAAGCGATGAGGCAGCGAGTGGAGGTTGAGCAGGAATTGTATTAGCAGTCCGTGCCTTGACACTATGGAAAGAAATGTTTCCTTCTGCTTGATTATCATCGGTGGGCTGGTCATAGCACGTCCTGCGACTTTGTTGATGCATCTTTCAATTAAGTTTTTTGTTTACTGGTCCACTTCCATTTGCCTGAAGTAACCTAATAATTGACTAGATTATTAGTTTTTTGTCTTTACAATAACTCGGCCAATCACCACTGCATTTCAGCGGCACATAATCGACTTTAATTAAATTGTTGATTCAATGTTTTCTGGAAAAGGTTTTCTTGATTGCAACTCCACTAGTCTTGCTTATACAGATCTGTGGTAGAGAGGAATTTTGAGGCAAACACATTTTTACTTTAGTAAAGTAAAGTTAAGGCTATTAAATTATCCAGGAGCCAGAAATAAGTCGAGAAAGCTGTGACAGCACCTTTTAAACATACTGAGGGGAAATCTTGTGGAACTATTGCACAAGCCTGAGCGTTCTGATCTCTACACATGACACAGTAGCTTCATAAATAAGTTGAGGATCATTTTGTTCTCATCAGTGCTGTATTACTGTGTTGTATGAAGCTCATCCAGTAAAAGGGGATTCCTAAAGCAGTGCAGGGTGGTCGGGGCAAAAGCTGGACTAAAACCACTGGAGCCTTTGGGATGAATTATATAAGCAGCCTTCATCTGCATTGTTTATCAAAATCCCTGTGAGGCTTTGGATGTGATTTCTAAAGGTTTGGATAATCCTGGTTACAGCAGGTTTTCACATCTTCCAGGCAGATGTCATTTTCAAATTGAGCTTTGTTTAGCATTTAGAAAGGTGTCCCACAAGGATCGATATTAAGTCCCCATCTGTCTGTCTGTCTTCATAGAATTAATTGCCCGACTCTCAGTTAGGTTGACGACTTCATATTGTATGTAACCGACTCCACCATACACCTCGTCTTGGCCACAGCAAAACATGAAACTCACAAGAGCTCAAATGGTTCATGCACCCACTTCAATACAAGCTCTCAGTG
Source organism: Hippoglossus stenolepis (assembly GCF_022539355.2). Lineage (NCBI taxonomy): Eukaryota > Metazoa > Chordata > Actinopteri > Pleuronectiformes > Pleuronectidae > Hippoglossus > Hippoglossus stenolepis. The sequence goes on from NC_061491.1 coordinate 18,790,989, forward strand.
TTATTCTGGTTGATGTGCTACAGCATTGCAAAAGTATAGGACTTGGTTCGACATCAAATTGTGGAAATGGTCAGGACAGTTGTCATTGTTCATAAGTACATTTTCTCTTTTAATAACTAGACAAAATATATATATATATATATATGCCGTCTTTAATAGTGCATAATCTGGATATATGCACACGTTACTATAGTAACAGAATTCCAAGCATAACTCGAAGTTAGAGAGACTCATTCTTCCTTGTGACTTTAAAGGTTTACTCACCAATGTCTTTATTGCGATTTTTGATTGTATCTATTTATGCGCATCTTGAGATTGTTCCTGTATCCATAAAATCTTAGGTCCCTTTGACAAAAGAGATCTTGATCTCAATTTAATGTTCTCGGTAAATACAATTTTATGAAAGAAAATAAACGCAACATATAAGATAACAGCAGTAATTGATAAAGATTCACGTAGACAGAGATTGTGTGGTGTAATTGAAGATGGAATCTTACTAGTGTTTACTACATATTTGTGTTTGGGTGTGTATGTGTGTTCCACATACTGGAGACGTATTTACTATCTGCAGGTCCCTGGTGGTAAAAAAAAAAAAGAGATGAAAAGGAATTTATTTGCTTTGACACTTTGCCGAGAAAGAGAAGAGGAAGACAGTATCTGTAGGAAATACACTGACTGCTACAACTTCATTGTTTTCAACCACTTTGTTTTGTGAGGAATGCTTCGCCCGAGTTCAAGTGCGGCACCACTTCCTGCCCGTGTCGCTGTCTGTGTGTGGGATCGTGTAGATCCGGGTGTATTTGTTGGTACTGCAGAGCAAATAATCTGCGAATGTGTTCATGCTCCTAGGTGCTGCCATTCTGTGATTGATGGAGACAGTGTGCAGATTTACCAGAGTCCAAAAAACAACCCACAGTGGTGTAAAGGATTACTCCGCTAATTTAAACTGACAGCTATTGACAAGTTGTTTTGAAGTGCTGAAGGGGCAAGATTGTGAAAAAAAGAAACCCTCTCTCACAGGCATATATTATTTTTGTCTGTGTGTCTGCAGGCATTGATGTGAAAATAAGTTTAAGATTTAATCCATAGCTCATGGACATCTGTTGGTTGCTGCACTCTAAGAAGATAAACTGTGGGCCAGACATTGTATTGTGCATATTGAACATGGCTACAATTTACATTTCCATTGCAAGATTGATGAGGTACCTGGCTGCGTGGTATTATGTTTGGACTACGGAATTTAAATCTTGACTTGATCTTTAATGTAGAAACAAATGATAGTCGATGATAGTTGTCAGGAGGAGTAAGCATAGCAGAGAAAAATGAATTACATGCACATTAGTTTGATATCAGAGTTATGATTATCTTTCATAAAAATCCTACTTTTTAATTTAGGCACACTAGTTCCAGATCTACAATAACAATGACATGGATTTGATTATGTTCCCACTACTTATTACATTAAATTCAGCTACAGAGATGCTTTCATATTGTTGATTTATTACCTGGCTGCAGGCGACTGTCGGTCAGTGCCCTCTCAAAATCGAGCCAATAAGGCACAGTGTATTTCTGTAGGGACCTTCCCAGTGGACACTATATGGGACGCTTGAGGGGCCGAATGACGTCGACAGTTCATTGTTGAAGTCAGGGATACATCACACGTCAGAGGCCGTGGGTCGTGACACAACAGAAGCGGGCTTCGTATTTTAAAATGACATTAACCATGTCGATTTCTTCCATTAGCTGATCTGAGGTCCTTGCCAAATTAATTAAGGACAGATGTGAAGGATTTGAACATTTTGAGTTTCAATTGGTTTATTACCTACGCCAAGGATGTCATGTTGTCATGTAACCATTTGTCTGTCAGTCAGGATTACGAAAAAACTACTGAAACACTTTCCGTTTAATTTTGTGGAGGGATGGGGAATGAGGCATTGTTTCAAAATATTTTCATCCTTTTCCCAAGGAATTATTCGAGGATCTTGATGAACAAGATCAGGCACATTTAGAGAATCGATATCTATGAGTAGAAGCAAAGTGGTTTGTCTTGATTGAGCTTTGGCTGAGGTATACACTCTACTGAGAGCCAATGCAGCTGACGTTTGGCGAGAGGCCAGGTAAACCCTGGACAGCCACTGTTATATGTCAGCCCATCTACAGGGCAGACATATAGAATCAAACAACCATTTGTACCTATATGTTCAAATTAGAGTCTCTAATTAACCAAGCCTGAATGTCTTTGGACTTTTAAAAGAAGCCAAAGAACCAGAAAGGCCCTCGTGTTCAAACTTTCTTGCTGTGAGATAACAGGACGACCACTGCTCCACCGTTCTGTACATTTTGTATAACACAGTATGTGAGTGTTAATGCACAACAAGAGCTGAGCTGCTTTAGAGTTTTAACATAGTTGTCTTTAAAACTGTGTTACTGATGAGCTACAGTGGAGAAAACACATTTAACTGAGAGAAATCTCACCGACTTCAAATTCATCATTGACAAAAGTCTTGTAGCTCCAGTTACTCTTTTTATTTTAAGAGCCCTAGAGCCATATTGACTTGAGTTTTGTTTTCGGCTTTATTTTTTCAAAGATGCATTTTCAACAATTTCAGGGGCTGGTTCAAAACTTGTTCTAATTTTGAAGGTCTTATAATAGTTTGAAAAACTTGCAAGATCGAAATTTAGCTTGATCAAAGTTCCTGTTAAAGAAGTTAAGATGTCGGCTTTGAAGCCCTCCACTGAAATGACAATGACAGAGTAATGTGAATAATCTTGTGTGTAAATGAGTAGTTTAACTATAACTTTTAAAGAAAAGTGTGTCACCTCTGCACTGGTTTATTGACAAGGTCAGCTTTTCAGTCACCGGCACCTTTCTCAAGACATTTTTGGTGGATCAATGCAGAGGTGATAAGTGTAAATGGGAATTAACTTTCTCTCTTTAGATTTGTTTGGGGAGAGGACATTGTTCCCCGCAGCACAAAAGAGATCAAGCAAGTTTAGGGCACGTTGCCTCCTACTCACCTGTTTTTACAACGGTGACATTGTTCCTGCTGACAACGCATTGATTTAATGTCAAGTGTCAATTTAATCTCCGTCGCTCTCTCTCTGACTTTTTCTAAGCTCCTGTGCTCTAAAGCTGCCACTTCTCCACCAATCCATCAGGCTCAAACTCAGCCCACACACTTAGTACATTCATTAAATCTTTATTTTTCACAATTCATGATGGGGGGGCGTCTCTCTCCCTGGTTCTCTGTCTCTCTCTATAGCTCTCTCCATGTCCTAATGATGGTTAATGACTGTGTGACTTCTGTGTGTTGTTTATCATAGTTCAGCTCCATAATCTGTTCCAGTTCACCCACACACTGAGGTTTAATGATGCTTTATTGAAAACTTTGTCGACGGAGCGCGTGACATTGGACCCAGCGAGTGATAATTGGATTGATAATTTCGCTTTGCAAACTTTACACGAGGGAGCAAAGAGTCGTGGGTAAATAACCTCTCGTACCCCGTTCCTCAGGGTTCCGTAGAGGGACACAGAGGGCAACATGGTGGCTCAGTGGGACGCGGTCTTGTGTTGGGACACCGCATGGTTTCCCTGTGGTGTTTCCATGTTCCTGCTGTGTTTGTTTTCTGTGGTGACCTTTGCTCTGTGTGACATCTTTGCAGCTTCCAGCTTCTTGTCGCACCAAAGCATCAGCGCACACAATAACCTCTGTGGCCCAGACACGAGTTATGCAATACAAGATTCTTGACATGCGTTTACTTTTTCACTTGACTTCACCGCGCTTGATGGAGCGTGGAATACATGAGTTCTCTGCGTCTCTTGACTGCGCCGTAATTTGTCCAGTAAAGAAAAGAGAATGTCAGGCTCTAATGTCAGGGGAACGCAACAATTATGGGCTGTGTGGAGAAATGGGGTGAGTTCGAGAGTTCACACAGCTCAGGCATTGTTTGTAGTTTGCTCTTCTTGTAGAAGTAATGGGGTATAAACTCGTAATTTGAAATCAGTCAGCGTCACGGCAATGATAAGTCGTCTTTAGACCGTAACAGCTCTGAAAACCCTCAGTCAGCGTTTCTTAGCTTTTACTGAAAAAAGAAATATGTTTGAAATCGTATTATAATGCGAGGAATCTCTGCATGTATGTATATGCAGGCTAAGTATACTGTATATGTAATTCGAATCTCAGAAACCATTAAACCCAGTAACTTCCGCTTCGGCAAGTGTGTTTTTGCAGGCAAAAGGAAAATTTAGTGGGGAATTTAATGTTATTTGGACGAGCAAAACGTTCAATCTTAATAAATAAATAAAACAGGTGAACAGTGTTCTGGGGCAGCAGAAGGGGGCTGAGACTCTTAAAAATAAATGATGCCAACAACTCATTCTCCAGTTCAGGCAAAAGATGGACAACAGCTCCCCAAAAGTGAGGCCAAATATTGCAAATATTGCAGTAGTTGTTGCAATTAACAGGATGCCCAAATTGTTCAACAGTATGTTATTTTGTCAAACGTGTCTGTGACAGATAAAATCCTGTCTACCCTCCATTAACCCCGCTTTAGAAATTCAGCATATTCATCAATACTACTACGAAGTGCAGTGAGAACAACCAGTCTGTAACTATGATGGACACCGGAGAGACTACTGTGCTTCACTCGCTTTATACTTGTACCACCAAATCGAATCCACTCAAAAGCAAATTCAAAAATGCACCACCAGTGCTGGAATAATGTTTCTGTCTGAGTCTGCGGTTGAATAAGCAGACTTTTCAGGAGCCGGGGTATTGATGTGTGGCTGTGGGTCAGTGTGGTTCAGTCTGCGCTACTATCAGCTTTTTTTTTTAATTGAAATACCGTGAGAGAATAATCAGGAGTTGGCGCCCTTCGCTGGGTCGATGATGCGGAGTGTCTCTGCTGCTCACGTAGACTCAGTCAGTGTGGTGAACTGGTGTGGACGAGCAGTGTCTGTGACTGCAGCACAGAGCTCCATTTGTGGCTGTTCTTTTGACTCTTTTGTCACAAACAGGCAGCTTTGGTTCATTCTCTGAAGCAGGTCACAAATAGAAAAACACAACATGATGTAATATGTTAATAAATCTGTTAGCGTGCTGTGAATCCCAACTAAGGACAGCAGGTCATTTGCGGACATGAGGGCTAGACTTCAACTCTCCTCCCTAATCATAATGTCACTCTTGCCGAGCCAAAAAACAATATACATTGCTCGAGCTGTCAACCTCCCAATTCTCTCCTTTCCCCTTTGAGTGAAAGGAGACATTTTATGCTCATATTTCAGGTTCATACTTTTAATTTGGGTTATTACCTGAAAAGGTTGACATGCTCTAATGTTCAAGAAACATCAGTTGAACAGTTTAAAAGTTTACGGATGACTCAAGAAAAACATGCCGCATATTCTGGCCTAAAAAGATCTCAAATGAAGAACTTTATAACAAGACTAAGAGCCAGAGTTTGGTGATCAGACGCCGGCGGATACAATTAATTGGGTGTTTGCTCAGAACAGAACAGAACCGGGTACACCAAAGACAGAGATGGACAGCACCTGCATAGCAAAAAGCAATTGTGTCGGCCAAGCTGAAAGAGATGGGGAGAGGCCCCACGTCAAAGACCAGGATATACCTAGATGTAGGCTGTTTGTCGATGCCTTATTCCCCTCAAGGGATGAAGAGGACTAATGAAATGCTCAGAAAACCAACACCAGCAGCCACATCAGGTTTCACCCTAAAAAACCTGATGTCTGTCTCACTGTACTGTTTTAGTTAATATATTTAGTAGACAAATCACAAAGTTCCTAAGACATTTTGAACTATTCTGACATATTTTAACTGGAACCACTTGTATATAAGCCCACATATATACTTTTTTTTTTTCCTTTATGATAAGAACATTATTCTTCATCATGTTTTCCTGTGAGGTTAACAGTGTGACGGACAGAGACCACAGAAGTTGTCAGCTCTGTGTGAAGCTTGTAACTGAGGTGTCATCCCGGTGTTGTTCTCATTTAAGGATCTGACAGCCGACGTCCCTCTCAGAGCAACAAGCTCATTTTAGCATAACGCTGGTGTCTGTCCCTCACTCCTCTCCCCCCTCTCTGCTCATTTCATGTGACATTCCTTTGTTCACTCGGCTCATACATGGTCTGTTCTCCTCTCTTTACTCAGCTTTCTTCATCTACCCCTGTCTCTCCCACTTTCTCACCTGCACTCCTGCTCACCTGTGTGATTTCTTTGTGTCAGACATCCATCCATATTCAACACTCTCCCTTTCTCCCTTCCCATTTTCTCACTCAATCTTCCTTTTCCCCGTATCCCCCCCAACACCCTCACATCTCTCCACCCTCTGTCTCCGAGTCTCTCCACCTCTCACCCCACAGGAACTTCCACTTTCCACTGTATCCAGCTCAAAACTGTGCTTTCCGCAGAGGTGACAGGAGAAGAACATTTGTAGAAAAGATCAAGGGCCCTGTCTTACACCTGGCGCCAAGTGTACGTGACTCAAGTGTCAAGTCTACTTTCAGACTTGCAGGTGTAATGTTACCATCCAGCACCTTTGCTGTTAAAATAAAAATCTCACTTGGACGTGTTAAATACGAGGTGAGGTCAGGTGCATTGCTGTCATGAGGCAGCGGAATCCAACAAATCCTACTGAAGTCAGAGGTGCAGTATATCACTGTTATGATTATATGCTCTTAAATAGGCATGAAGGAAAAGCACTTGCTCTCTTATTGTCAAATTCACCTTTATAATAGCAATCGTCCAAGGGGCAAGTGCACCTGACTTTCTAAGGGAAAGGAGGATTGCTCTCTGACTGTTTTATTGCATGTTACATCCAAAACACACCCATGATTAATTACAATATTAAGTCAATCTTTTTTGCTGCTGTTTCACTTGCAAAAGAGGATTCGGACACTCACTAAATGCACTTTAGACCATGCACTGACTGTAGGTGTTTATGATAGAGTCCCCAGACTTTTGCTGCAGTTATATTTGTTCCACATATGATCTGGGATGACTCACTATAACCATTTTCAGACATGAACTCTACAGGATGTTTGCAGAGTTGCGTCCAGACTTTCTCCGGAGTTTGCCTTTTCGCACATGAACAACGCGGCAGCAGATTCTCTGCTCAGACACGTTCATGACAGCACAGAAATCTGGGGGCTGGTGCAGCAGGCGGATGCAGGACGAAACGTATTAATTCCGCTGTGGAGATCACGTGTTTTTGATTACAGCGAATCGACACAGGCGTTGGTCCTTGTCATCAAATCTCTTGTCTTCTACCTGTATTCCTTTTTAAATCCGGATTTATTTGCATCCTTTTTGTGTCTGTCGCATCATCAACACACTCGTTCACTTGCGGTGAATCCTGCGGAATTTATCCTGCTGTGTTTTCACATCGGCTCATTCTGACATTCTCCAGAATCGCTACCAGGGAGCTGGCCGGAGAAAGTGCGGAGGCTCTCACTCTGATATTTGCGCTCTCACTTCAGCGCCTCTCTGCAAGCGGCTTATGCCTCGACACTCCTCATAGAAACAGTAAAAAGGTCTATGTGGCCTGCTCTGAAATTCACTGAACTGTTTCACATTATGCTCGATCATCTAACCCAAACTCCTCTGCATTTTAACTGGTTACAACTGCAGTAAAAGCTGCCACTTGGGGGGAAAGAACAGCATGGGACATAACCTGCATTTATAGGCTCCTTATGGATGAGACTGCAGAATCAACACAATACATGGAGTTAAAGAGCATTTAAAGGAGGCAACAAGTGAGATTTTTTATTGCCCCATATGCAGAAAGTAGCCATAATATATCCAGAGGAGGTTGATAGCGGAGTTAATCAATAGCGATGACTCAGTGATCAGTTTGCCAGGTGCTGAAATAATAGGCTTTCACTTAGTAGTCTGTGTAAATCGTCACATCATCTGTTTGAGTTAGAACGACAGTCCCCAGACCCCAGCGGTGGTGCAGCAACACTGTGTGAAATCTCTTAACGGTCCCTTTTCACTCCAGTAGGGAAATCATTTACAACATCAGGGGCTGCTCATTAAAACTGGTACAAATAGATGTTGGTGTCAAATTAAGTCAAATGACCTCCTCAAAGCCCCTTTTAGGTAATTCATATCTAAACGTGACTTTTAATCAAGAAATGGCCATAAACAAGCTTATAATTGCTTAAGTCCAACACAAGAAAATGGGTTTTATGAGGAAAAGCTGTGTACCTTTATAACATTAGTCTTTTTTTACTTCAAGTTATTTCAGAGATTTAGCCTCGCTGTGTAAAACCGTGTTTGTGCATTCGCTCACACGTGTTTGTACATGTCTATACTTGTAAGGACAGACATTAACATAATGCGTCCCCCTCTGCCCCACATCCAAGTCACTGTGCTGTTCTTTGTTTCAGCTTGAATCAACTAATAATGTGTGATCATCCCACCATCAAGGCTGCTGCCATAGAGTTGCCATGGCAACGTCTAGTCCATGCAGTAGCAGCCACTGCGGAGAAAACGGGGAGGCAGAGACAGAGCACACACGCTGTCGCACACACGCTGTCGCACACAGACAAACACACACACACACACACACACACACACACACACACACACACACACACACACACACACAAAGAGGCGCACAGCAGTTGCCCCCCCCCTCCACCACACTAGCAACCCTTGCTCATTTGCTTTAACAGCCAGTGGGAGTGTTAAAGTCATTATAGAGCTCCCCAGTCAAAGTCAACGATCTTAAAGCAAGGTGATAACTCATTACACACACACAGTGATAATGCATCTCACAGCACACCAGCTGTTTCATAGACACACTCGAAGACGCACGACGATGCACTCATGCATACACGCTATATTGTGAGACACTGGTGCAAAGAGAAACGCACACACACACACACACACACACACACACACACACACACACACACACACCCAAGTTGTAGATGCACACACAGGACAGCTGTTTAACTTAAGAAGGCCATAATAGACACATACACACTCAAATTAACCCATGTTCTGTAATTTAATTTCACCTCAGCACACTTTAGTCCCCTCATACATGCAGCGGACGGGGACACTGAAACAGTCACATATATTTTGCATTGTAGTCAACAATGATGCATTTAAATGTGCCTGTCAGTGCAGGGCATCTATCTAATGATTCAAGAAATCTCTGTCTGTCTGTGGAACACATATCTAGAGAACTGTTTATGTTGTTGGCCTCAGACTTGGCATGTGTATTATTGAGGGCACAAGGAAGTTCACTGCGATTTGGACACGTGATATATTCAATCTTAATAAAGTTTGTGTAAAAAGGCAACCAACGCACAGCAGCGACGGCTGGGACTCATCCCCATAAGTGAAGTCTTGGATCACGACAATTTCCACGACAACTGGTTTACCAATACTGCATCCTGAGTCGAGCTTAAACATTGAATAAACAGGTGAACAGCTCTTTGTGCAGCAGAGGGGGTGAGGTGTCAGTGTCCCGCAGCCGGTCTTTACTTGCCCCGGTTAAATTACTGCAGGTCACTCTTACAGTTTCAGAAAGAAAGCTGCAACAAGCATCACCACAGCCCGTTCCAAACAGGAACATTTAAAATGGCCACTGCACCAGTTGTTACGAAAACAAACTAATCAGTGTAATGGGTGAACTCACGAAGCTACATTCGTGGACGTAAGTGATTGTGTTGGGTTGGGGTCTTGACACCCGCTCATGTAAAACACTTCACAGTCGATGCTGGACTTCCTGGCTTCTAAGTTTGAAGTCAATCAGATAAGTGGTTGTTGAGAAAATCGAAGGACAGACAGACAGTCGGAGATAACTGGATTTGTTAGCAGGATTTAGTAACTGCAGTATTATATAGTGCAGGACAAAACACTAATACCTGTACTATATATCCTCGCACTGCATATCCTGTCGCTACACCAATGTTGATACCGAATGATTATGATTTATGATTAAATTGATACTTAAGGCAGCGGTGTGCTGACTGATGACCCCTGGAGGAAAAACCTCTAACAGCCCTCGAAGGAAGGAATACAAATAAAGCACGAAACACAACTGACTGCTCACTGCTTCACTTATTTTACTTATTTAGACTGGAATTAAAGCCATAAAATGTGCTTAACTGTGTGGCGAAAAGCTCACTGCTGTGGGGTAAATAAATGAGTTGTCAGAGAACTTCTCCTGTGCTTTATCATGAACTCCATCAAACTCTGTGTAATGTAGTGGATCTTTCACGTAAAGGCCATGCAACACACACACACACACATACACACTTTAATTAGCTGCTCCTAGCTCTCATTATGGCAGTTTGTCATTGTGGAATTGCAGTGCGTTTTTGAAAGTGCGTGTATAGACCTTTACTGCTATCTGTGTTGATGTGTGTTTGGCACACACGTGTGCACAGGCAAATTTGTGTGTTTTGCCAAGGGAAGACCTTTTTTCTTTTAGTTTGTTTGTTTTTTCCTTTGGTTTGACAGCAGCGGCCAAATTAGAGGCCTAGACACATGGTGTGCTGTGGGAAACCTTTGACTCAACCCGTGTTTTTGTCAGGCAGCTAACAGTAGCCTTTCATCCTGCCTGTCAGCCATGGGATAGAGATAAATTAAGCACAGTGGTAAATGCTGTGTGTGTTTAAAAATGAACATCGCCATGTTTTTTTCCCCACAAAGGCAGGAGATCATCACTAAACACACAATAATTTAGGCACGTCAATAACAGATTATATACGTGTGGAATTATTAATTCTGAACACACCTAGTGGTTTTAAAAGGGCTTTTTAAAGCAAAAACTAGAATGACACCTCCACCAGGGGCCCAACAGTCCTCTTATGAAACCTCATTTAAATTCACTAAATCCTTTTATTACCAAATTGCACCAACTCATAAATATCAGTCTCCTTAACATGCTCTGAGAAAGTTATTGTGTAATCCTGCAAACAAAAAAAAGAATTGCACTCAGTAGAGCACATACCTCTACCAATTACCAACAGTCCCTGTATGAAGCCAAACACTCATAGATATCAGTCCCCTAAACATGCTTTATTCCAGCTTGTATTTAAGATCCATGAATTATTCTCTGAGAGTTTGATAGAAATGTTAAAGAAAGTGAAAATAAAATCCTTAATCCACCCCCTGATCTGGATCTGCACCAGAATTTAATGGGTTCTTCCCCCGACCCACATACCACATCCTTCCACCAAGTAATCCTTTCAGTAGTTTCTCTGTTATCCTGCCAACAAAGACAGACAAAAACATAACCTCCTTTGCAAAATGAACAATCTATATCTGTATCCATCCCTATTATTGTACATCACATGACCATGCGTGTACAGGTAACCTGTGAGACACATCAGACTCTTGATTCCTTTATAGCTTAATATGTTTAGATTTATGACATATTTAAAACAGCCCTGTGCTGTGGCATGTAAACTTCTCCCTCTTCACTTCTGCTTTGCACCATCTGTCCAAACTCGGCCAGGCCTGAAGATTTGGATATTCCGAAAAAAAACATGACAGCAAATGTCATATAATATTATCGTGATGGACGTTTCTTTGCTCTTCTCCTGCAGATAATCCACTGCTACAGATTCAGATCAGTGTGTTTGTTGTCTCGCTGTGGCCAGGATAAATGCAGGTTAACCTCTTTGAGATCAGTGTCAGGTAATGTAAGGTTATGTGTGTCTGTGTGATTGAAGCATCTTTGCAGAACTCTGATTGGGCCAATTACTGCAGAATAATAGATGATGAGCTGCACAAGACATGATATAGAGAAGCTTTTTGTCCTGAATCACAAATCTGTTCTTCCTTCTAACGAACACATACAGCTGAGTCACATCCTCATGATTCTTATGATCAAAGTCTCCTTTTTGAAATGTTTTTAATGTTTTGATCTGTTTGATCAAGTTGGGGAGTTCATCTTTTACTTAATCAGTTGTTTAGTTTGGCTTCCTTTTGATTATCCAGAATGGGGGTGGGGAAAAGTTGGCCTTCAGTGACGCTCTGCACTTTGAACACCACATGAGAACTTTGATCTGCAGATTGTATTATTATTTAAATCATCAGGGGTTTTACAGCCAGGAGATAATTCACAGTTAAATTCCGGTGACGTCCCTTTATCTCTCTTCAAAGAAGGAAAAACATATGAATTACTTGTGTTCTCCTTCAAATGTCAGCGGTAAACATCTTTTGTCACCTAGGCGTTTACTGTCCGCAGCAATTGTGTTCACAGATGTTGAAGCAGATGAAACCGCGGCTTGTATCCACTCCTCAAGTGCCTCACAAAACCTGTGTGACATGAGGATTTTGCTGCACGTAAGCCCCCCCCCCCATGAGCCAAGATGACAGACAGCAACTCCAAAAATAAAGCGTGCCTCTGTTTTTGACAGACATGAAAAGACATCGGCTCCGACAAGAAATTGGCTGAATTCCAGGCGAGGAATGATGAAATATTTTGAGAAAACACCGCCTGGCTTCTTTGATAGGCGGGATCGCTCTTATTCCATCTCATTAGCCTGTGTGTAATCCGTCTCCCGCCGAGGCTGTCTGTCAGAGTGTGCTGGTACGTGTGAGGAGCATCTGTCGTCAGAGTGACAGATAAAAAGGTCAGCAACCTGCTGTACGAAAGGCACAACACCTCTCCAGGAAAGAAATCTTTACTTTCATTCACAATTCCTTTTCTGTGATGCCGTCAGGACGCCGTTTAAATTCTGATCAAACCCGAGCGCCGTTCAAAAACCTAATCCCAGCCACTTTGGCTTGCATATCAACTGTGTGCCCTCTGTGTGCAACACTGAAATGTTTTTTGCGCTGTTTGTTCCTCCAGGAATCAAACCAGCTCTAGACGTCCTGTTCAATGCAACTTTACGACTCAAAAGTGACAGAGAGAACAGAGGCAGGTTTGATGTGCGCTGAGGGACGGACAGACACTGACTACCTCATATTCATGACCGTAATATAAGAACTAGAGCTGCCACCATACGACCAGGGTTCAACACTCAATCACTGCAGATCAGATTGATTTCATTTGTTTTGAGCCAATATTGCATATCACCCACACAAAGTCTTATCGATAACCTTGGAGCTAATCTTTGTTGATCTGAGCCAAACAATCGCACAATGAAGTCTGCAGCTGGAGGACACGATCCTGTATTACAATGACTGTAAGTGGATTTACAGTTGGAATTAGTTTGTTTTTTATTCCTCTCTCCTCTTCTCTTCTCTCCCCTTGTCTCCTCTCCTCTCCCCTTCTGTTCTTTTGTCGTCTCTCCTCGTCTCGTCTGTCCTCTCCTCTCCTTTCGTTTCCTCTCCTCTCATTTCCTCTCTCCTTGTTTACTCTCCTCTAGTTTCCTTTCATTTCCTTTCTTCTCCTCTCCTCTTGTTTCTTCTCTTCTCTTCTCATTTCTCTTGTTTCCTCTCCTCTCATTTGTCTTGTTTCCTCTCCTCTCATTTCCTCCCCTCTCCTCTACTCTAGTTTCATTAACACTCCCCTTGTTTCCTCTTTTCTCCTCTTTTTTTCCCTTCTTTCCTCTCCTCTACTCTCCTCTCGTTTCCTCTATCCTTGTTACCTCTCCTCTAGTTTCCGTTTCATCTCTTCTTGTCTCTCCTCTCCTCTCCTCCATTCATTACAACCACACCTACCATTTCCACCATCTACTTCCCCACACTCCTCCCGTCCCAGCACCTCAGCAGAGCCCGGGGATTGATAAGAGAATGTCCCTAAATGAGAGTGACATGGTAACAGAGCGACGTGCTGAGCCTGTTTGGCTGATTTACATTGAAATGAACCATGTTTTGTTTTTTTTCTGTCTGGCTATTGTGGATGAAATTAATTATGTAAACCGTCTGCAGGACTCATTTGCATTTCTTGATTGATTTCAGTCCATTTTTTGTGTATTCTCTATGGGGGGAAAAACAGGAACGATGAGAGATGGGCACTGTCATTCATGACAGCATGTCCTCATTGAAATTGCCGGAGGCGTTTGCCCCCAGGAAGTCCTGCACGATTGCAGACATCTGTCTCTGTGTACACATGTAGGAAACCGGTTCAAGTTTGCTGGGGAAAGCATGTAATCAAGTGTTTACCTTTCTCTGAATGTGTATTTGCCCTGTTGATGTCGAATCAGTGGGGTGGCTGAGTTTATTTCTTCATCTGTTTGTTTTCTTTATTAGTATGTATGCAGGGAGGTATATGCACAGCACAGTATACGTTCCCAGACTGCCCTTTTCCTTTTTGTCCCTGCCTCTCCTGGCTACCTCTCGCCTCCATGGCCTGTTAAATATCCGACCGAATGCTAACAGAACTGCTGTACGTCTGTCTGTCCGTCTGTCTGTCTGTCTGTCTGTCTGTCTGACTGTCCGTCTGTCCGTCTGTCTGTCTGTCTGTCCATCTGCCTGTCTGTGTCTGCAGCTCCCCTCCAAACCAAAACCAAAACGACCCAGTCAAACAGCAAGCTGGAGGCGAGCACAGGGACCCCATCAACCTCTGAGCTGTATCCCCTCTGAAGGCATCAATCGTGCGACTCAAGCTATAGGCTGCATAATGACATTGTGGCGGTGTGCTTGTGTCGTGCTGCAAAACATATTAATGTTAGCCATAATGAGTGTGACGGCCCAGTGTGGTTCACAGGGAGCATTTTGACTGGCAAACACTGCCCTCAAATGGAAGAGAGGAGTAACAGCAGCTGCAGTCGAAGCTGCAGTGTGGTCAGGTTTTGTGCAAATGGCTGGTGTGAATATTTATGACTCTCCACTGGACAATGTTACTCGTCTGAATGTTGCTGCTGGCTTATTGATAGGTCATGCATCTACACATTCATTCATGTATGCCTGTATTTTTATGTATGCTTACTTCTGCATGCATGTGTTGACCTCTTTCAATTTCCAGAAACTTGAAGTTACAAAATCACTGATTCATGAAATGTCTGATTCGACTGTTACGTGTTCACAGATATGCAGCATTACATGTTCCAGTGTTCTTTGTGTGTGTTCTATGCAAACACGCCTGTGTTTCTTGCATTTATCCTAGAATCTTGGAGCTCCAGCAGAACGGGGACATGGATATACTGAAACTCAAGTGGTGGCCGAAGGACAGCCCATGTGACCTGTACAGCTCAGTACAGACACGGCAGCACAGCAATGCCCTGGACATCCAAAGCTTCGCAGGTGTCTTCTGTGTCCTGGCGGCTGGCGTTGTGCTCTCCTGCCTCATCGCCATGGTGGAAAGCTGGTGGTCACGGAGGAAGGGATCCAGGGTCCCCTCCAAGGAGGTACGGGGTTGGATGAGGGGAGGTATAGGGCCTGCAATAGATCCCAGCTCATCTGTCCAAAAGGTGCAGTGTAACAGATAGAAAGGAGAGAAGATGGATTAAGGGGAGAGAAAAATAAAGTAAGATTGGACAGATGGTGATGGGATGGATGATGGGTTTAGTTTTGGGTGGAGCTGAGGCACGGGGAGACGGATGTAATACAAAGTCTAGACTTTGTGGCCATGGGCGCTAAGCTGTAAAAAATACAGCAATTCCTCAAAGTCAGGGTGCACGCGGAAGAGAAATACGAGCAGAGCCCTCCCTGTGAAGGAGTTGTGACACTGACAGCGTCTGGATGCTTTCAAAACCTCCTCTGGTCACACTGTCACTTCGCCTGAACTAGATTTGCACTCAAGCAACTTCAGCAACACAACCCAGATAGCACAGCAGGGAGCTGCATGTGTTGAAGGCACATTGTGACAAAAAGAAACCTGGAGGTGCTGTAGTACCACTCTTATAGACAGAGTTGATAGATCTCATAGTCTTGTGTGTATAAAGCCGTGTGGCTTGGTGTATAAAAATACATGAGAAGTGAAAGGTCAGTGTTCTCAGACGTTCTGCGAGGATTGCGTTCATTTCCCTTTCTCAACCATAATCAGGATCTTAATGGGGCAATCAACTTATAAAGCATCCTGTTGTGTTATTAATTCTAATTGTTTGCCTAATTACAGTTACCATCAAATTATCAAAATTATTAAGCAAAGAGTCATGCTCAGCCAAAATCTAATTGAATGTGAGTGTAAACTGAATTAAGCAGCCATTTTAACCTAATTGAATTGAAGAGGGTTTTTGCTCCTGTTTTATTCCCACTTCGTCCTCATTAGTTTAACCAAAGTATCTGCCGGTTAAACAGATACCAGATCAGATTACATATGATGTAATCTTAGATGGCCCGGGCAACATACCAACAACACACTTAGCAACATTACACACTGAGAGATGTTAGGTAAGGGTTCAGATATTATGAAGGTGCTGATGTAGCTGCGTGTCGTCACAGTTACAGTCTTGTCCATAAGAGAAAGGGGTTCTTACCGTACAGTAATCACAGTGTAGCTTGTGATTAATTTACAATATAGTAGCTTCAAAGGTATTTAGATTTCTCTCTGCAAAACATCCAAACCAAAACGCCCACGTTTTCCAAACCACACCTCTGTAGCCATATGCAGACATTTCTTTTTTTACACATCTAATCACGGCAGCATGTTTCTCCCTTGTTTGCATTGTTAGCAAACAAACTTTGACTTTTGACAAAAAACGCCGTTCCAGAGCTGGACAAGAGGAGCCAACGAAAACGTAGTGTGAGGAGTCAGGTGGTGTCAGACGATCTCACCACACAGTGTGAGCACATAAATCCTGAGCTTTGGCTTCACATCTCAGAAGATTCACTCGTACATGGTGTCATGAAATCCAAAAACGAAATTTTTAAAGTTCGCACAGTGTCTGCCCAACTTTATTAAGCTTCAACACATACAGTGATATGTATAATGGATACTACATTGGAGTTGTAGCTTTAATTTGAGTCGGTGTGGCTGATAAAACCTTCTTTTTTTTTTTTAAAGTGCTCAAATTTTAGGGGTTCAAAAGTCAAACCAAATCACGATGATGATACATTGTGGAAAATCCTTTGTATTCAATGACTGAACTTTTTGACCCACAAACTCACCAAATCCCTTCATCTATTTACACCTGATTTACACCCTGATAATGCAGGATCCCTCTACAACCTCAGTTTGGATCATTCTGAGTCATGAATTAACATTTGCATCTTAAAATCCAGTGAGTATTTTCTCCGTTGGCCCATAATGAATTCAGTAACCTTTAATGCTGATGTCCTGCAAAATCTCGCCTCTTTTTTTTTGTATGTTTTATTAATGTTGTTTAGATGGTGCTCATTACTTTAAAACAAGCCAAAATGTGTCAGTGTCAACAGGGCAATTAACCAATTATCTTTCTGAAAAGTTAATGTTTTGGAGAAAAGTGGTCGCGGATGGCAGCGTTAAAAGCAGAATACACAAACAGCCTGAGGGCCGGTGGGGATGCTGCAGTGTAAGGATATTTATACCAACGATCTAAAAAATAAACCCCTCGTAATTTAGCTGCAGCCCCCTGAGAACTGTCCAATCAGCCTACGTCTGGTCGATCACCTGAGCGGGGGCATCATCGGACGTAATCACATGACATCATGTGATCCTGCTTCAAATGCTCCCCCATAGAAAGGAAATGCAACATCTCCAACTGAAAGTCGCTATTCTATTTACAGATGGTAATTACACAAGCTCAAGCCCTTCTCAGCCGAACATAAAAGAGTGATAGCATCAGTGCAAGCTCTCTGTCAGGAGCCTCTTTTTTATCCACAAAAGGATTTGAACCAGCTTTCAATTCAATTTCCAACCTCAGCCCTCCTCATCACATCCCACGCTTACCAAAACACAGAGGGAGAGTGTAGAGTGCATGATCCAAATCTAAACTGTGGTGAGTCTGGTAAATGCAAAACATGCCAGTGATGACCTGAAGGAAATGTAATCATGTTTGAAATAATGTTTTCACTTTTGGATTTCAGTTAATTATTTATGTATCGGAAATAAATTAGAAGCAGAGATAACTTTCCACAAAAAAAAAGTGTTTTTACTGCCATGAGGTAAAATACCTCAGTTTTCAAACGCATGTTGTTTTCACCTTTAGCTGCTTTCAGACATGGTATGAATACTTATTATTCGGAGAGGGTCGAAAATGTCCAAGTGAGAGGCTCCAAACTTAAAAAAAACCTGATAAGGATTCTCAGCGAGCTAGTGGGCGCGTTGATGAGGTTTCTAACATGTTACTGAATGCAAACATCCCAGGATGTAAAAGCAGTGTCATACACACTGAAGACACCGATGAAGTTGTCAAGAGAACTTTATGGGATAAGGGCTGACACCAGTGTGGATGTGCTGTAAACAAAAACACGTCATCTCAGCAGCTGAAGTGTTTACGTAACGTCCGGCCTCTGCCTGCTGCACCATCTCTCACCTGAGCGCTCTGGAGATTCTGTGTTGCTGTGAACACGTCTGAGCGGAGAAACTCCAGCTGTGTTGTTCATCTCCCGAGTTCATGTCTAAAAACACCTTTTTTTAAATTATTTGAGAAAGTCAGGTTGAGGTCAACTGGAGAATGACTGGTTTCCTCACCTCTCATTCAGCTTTCAGTCCTACACAAATACAAATCTATCTATTCAGTCAGAAAAGAGATGTTTTACAAGATAATATATTAGATTAATGTCATAAAGCATGAGGTATTTTTAATACCTGTGGACCGAAATGGGGAATTTAATTTACTTTGGCCATTATGTTCATTAGCACTGTCAATGTGAATTTCTCTGCCTGACTCCCTGAAACAAGTGAGAGCGGCCTCCTCTCCCATCTGCTTAATCCTTGGTGCCGTGCAAATATTAAGTTCCACCTAGAATAAATCAGACAGGATGACAAAAATATGGAGAATGGAAATTGCGACTGTAGCCCGGATGATTTAGTGTCAGATCAGGTTAGTTTTAATCATAAAAGGCCGATAACACCAATCCTCCGGAAAGTCATTTAGAGGAAAATTTCAACAGGAAAACTCTGGTTCTAGATGATTAAATGAGCAGCTCCTTATCAAACACTGGTCTATCGTCACAGATTATTGCATCGCTACATCACTGCAACTCCTAACGTTTGGAGAAAGATATTTTATGAGTCGTCATTTAACTGCCCTCATTATGACAGACTGAAATATGCTATCTCAGTCAGTTCGCCATGTGCATGTTCCCCCATGCATCTGGCATGATGTGTGCCATTAAGTTCACAACAAGCTGCAGTGAGAACAACCATGTTCAACAGCAGGCTGGTTGTGGTCTGTTTAAGCTTCGTTTGGTTTCTCCAGTACTGTTATTGCTTCGGTTAATCAAGTTAAATGCATTAGTTACATATTTACCCAGCATGCCGCTGCTCATCATGCACTGATCCTCTTGCATGTGAGTGAAACAGAAACATATCCTAGTTGAATCAATGATGTGTTGTGTATTAGCAGGGTTTTTCACACAGACACACAAACCACAGACCCCCTGCCTCCAGTCCCCTGCTCAGTAACCAGCTTTAATCTGTCATTCAGACCAGTAGTTTTGTTCACCACTGAGCAACCACAAAGACGCCGAACCTTGAGCCGAATCCAAAGTCATGTTAGGCACAGTGTGATTCAGCTGCAACATGCCTGCCCCCCCGCTATCTTCATTAGGCACCAAGAGCAGCCAGTGGAATCAGCCCCATAGTGAGAGCAGGAGTGGAGTCACAACAGTGAAAAGCAGGGACAGCAGGGTTTTAAACGCTGATGGTCTTTGATTCTCTTTGTAGATCTTGATCAAGGTTGTTGCATATTAAGGCACCAGGCAGTCACAGGCGTAGGGAACATAGGGGAACATCTGTAAGAGAGAAAATGACCCCATAGGTCATCTGTGCAAGCAGCTTCTCACCACCCACAGTTATCTTTGAGGAGGTGAAGAGTGGGTTGACCAAACACACAACTCTTACATGGGTTTGTTCCCTGTTTCAAAGCAAGAGTCAGCATTGCTTCTCCGTTCCACAACCTTAACTGAGTGCTTATTATTGTAACCATGACAACATTGATCTATTTTAGCCTAAACTATCTTTTCCAATATCTAGCCAAGGACTCTTATTATCTTAACCACTAGAATGAAAACAGTGTGTGGTATATGGCTGCAGTATGGATTGTATGCAGAGGTACTGACAAGCAAACCACGCAGTTGATTAAGTTGGACTTACTGTCCAAGGGAAATCACTTTTATTGATTTAGAAATCACATGTGGATAGTTTTTATATATAAATTCTATTGTCTGATCTCACTTTTAATTTTGGAAGGCACTTGATATAGATGAAATATAACCAGCTCCTCTGGGTTTTTTAGAAGTGGGAGTAAGAGTGTGTTTAAAACACAAATAAAAGCAAAGTATTTATTAAGCAGTGGGAGTAAAACAGCGAGATATCCAAGTTAAACTAACAGTGTGTTATCAGAAGAGCGTTTTCAGTGCTTCCATGGTGAAAGTGGAGTCGGCTCACTCAGCCATGATCATTTGGATGCTTGACCTCAGACCTTCATCCTGTCGGAGCATTGACCTATCGATTGCCATCGGTTTGACTCAAGGGTTGCTCAGAGTGACCACTGAACCCAAAGTGGTCAGTGTGCGTCGAACAAAGTGCTTATCGGATCATTGAACAGCGACCGAAACGCCCCGCATACACACACTATCAGAATAATCCAGTAATTAAACAAACAAGCTCACTTCACTGGGACTGGTAACTGCTTTTCTAATCTTCCACAAAATGACTGTCATCAATCGGAGTTACAGCCTCGCACTGTGCATCATTTTCACTATTTGACCAGTTTTTGTATCACTTGTGTCTCTATGACCGCCTGCCTTGACTTTGGGTGTATTAAAGGTTTTTCCATCCAGATATGGAGACATTTGGCACCAAGTTTGTATATACTGACAGACCATTTGTCTGTAAAGGCCATTGGAACTTCAAAAAATAATTCACCTCAGCAGCCAAATATTCCTTTGGCTGAGATATTATATGGTATTCATGTAAAATAGTGCAAATAACACTCTCTGATCTGAACTCTGTGCAGAATGACTTCAAAATATCGACCAGCTGCAAAGATGTTTCCTGAGAATGAAACAGGAGGGAGATAAAAAAAAACTGACTCAGTGGATGAAGGACGACAAATTTCATTTAACTTCAAAGCAGCTAATAAGATAATTGCACATGTTGCATTTTAATCGACTGGGGAAAACTGTGTAACTCTCCATGCAATTTGGTTGTAGTCATGACCAATTTAGTGAGTCTGGTGCGTTTAATGTCATCTAACTTCCCAAAGTTAATAAATGAAGCAAACCTTAAAGCTTGTAATTAATTCCACCGTATGATTTGCTCTCCGTCAGTTTAAATGAAGAACTCAATGGCTTCCGTCTCGCTGTCACAGTTAATGTCAACACCACTCGAGACCGTCGCACTGGGCCAAGAACACGCGGCCCCCTGTGCGCCGCTGAAAGCTTCACATACATTTTTAGAAAGCCCGGTTGACCTACTCTTTATGCATGGGCCTCGAAAACTTGGCTTACTCAGATACATTGGCAACAGGAGTATGAATTGGGATTGCACACTTGGCATGAGAACTTCAAATGTCCTGCCTCCATGCACTGAGAGACTGTAGAGAGAATTCAGGCTTATATCAGCCACACAGGGATTCCCATGATTTACGCCACTAATCCTGAATGCATTATGAATTAGCGACTGTCATTTTTCAGATTTCACATCAGGATGTTTAGAGGATATGAATTGAATAATATTTTGTCAACATTTGAAATTCATGTACGTACTTTAGAAGTCACGTTTTTGTCATTTGGATCAAGACCTGTGGACCATGCACAGATTTACGGCGCTCATCATTTATACATCTTAAGAATCAGAAAATCAAAAGACATTACATCTTACAGTAGCTGACACACCAACGAGCTCGCCTTCGCGCATGCATGCACACGCGTCTTCATTTAGCTCGGCTCCTCCTCCGTGTCAAACGTGTGTCAGCGCAACAAAAGCTCAAACTCTTTGTCTGATATGTCATATCATGGGTTTTCCCGTTCATGCGTCCCTTCTCTCGCCAGCAGTGATCAGGTTTCCCACGGTGACACATGCAACAACTTAAGATACAAATCACGACTGTGTTCATCCATCAAACTGTACTGCCAAAACATCAACCCCTGCGTGCCACATACATGCACCCCTACATGCTTTCAACATACATGAATACCCACAACCCACTGTTCAAACTCCAGTTCGACTTTGCTGTTTTATGTCTGTTTCTCATACATACTAAAATATGCATAACTACATACTGTGCATTATGTCTTCTACGTGCATTCATACCTGACGCTGTGGTGCTGTGTTAACCTGCTTTTGACTGTGGGCTTCCTGTCTGTGTTTTTGTGTCTGTGCTGCGGTTCTGTGTTGTGTGCAGTGGAATGGCTGACGTTGCTTTTCGATGTGAACAGTTTGCTTGTGTATTTCTACCCATCTTAAACAGTCGCAAATACACACACCGCACACAGAGCCGAACAATGTGGGTCACCAATCATAAGAACTGTATTGTGACTAAAGGACATATACACAATACAAAAGGGGATCATGTAACCGTCTCCCTCCAAGACTGCAAGAGTTTTGATAATACACATTTTGACACTACAGCGTGTTCCACATAATGGTACATTTTCTTAAAAATATAAAACTATTTTCTTATTTCCGAAGCATCTGAACTCATTTTGGGTTGGGTGTGCGATGTCTGGGTTTGTTGATAGTTTTGTATCTATGATGGAAAATGGATCAAGTTGCTCAAAGTCAAAAGGTATAACATTTAGATATTTCCTGCTCGTGTCTGAGGCCCATTGCATTCACTACAGGAGCAGATGTATGACTTCAACCTTTCTGTCTGATATATGTTCTTTAAGAGGTTTATATGAAAGAGTTCTGTCACTGGCATCCCCGTGAATTCAAAAATGAGATTGACTCTGTTGCTGCATATAATCAAAAATAATCATATTTACCAGTGTCAGAACTCTTCCATAACAGATGTAACTGTGGTTTTGACCATGTCTGATATCTCAGACTTAGCACGAGAAGAGCCGGCTCTCCCTTGTGTACCAGCATCTTTGATACACTTAAAACAGCCAACGACCTCTCATTTACTGAATTGCTATGAATGGGAATCGCCGGCCTCCTCGTTCTAACTCCAGATAATGATCTGTGTCTCTGTGGCTCAAAGCTCTCATACTCTGTCCAGTGTTTTGTTTTTGTAGATAAGTACACTGTGTTGAGGGGGGGTAGCAGGCGAGGGGAGAGAGAGAGAGAGAGAGAGAGAGAGAGAGAGAGAGAGTGGGGGAGAGAGCAATACAAAATGCCATTTAAACATCTCCCCTTTTCAGGTGTGTAATGACTGTGTGAATGTCTCTCTGAGGACACAACACAGAACGACCTGCTTAACTGTGTGCGCTGACTGACTGCCATGTGTTTCTTCTCGCTCACCCCCCACCCGTCTGTCTCTCCAATCGACTCCTCTCTCTCCTACACCTTGCCATCCCTCCATCTGCCTGATCTTGTCTGTCACTCATCCCTTCTCTTGTCTCCGCCCGTCTGCCGTTTGTCTGCCTGTGTGTCTTTTCGGCCTCTTTTTTCTTCTTCTTTTTTTTTTTGAATCCTCCCCATTTACGCAAACACACAAACACATTTATATGAATTACTCCACACCTCTCTCTCATCAAACCTCTCTCTTTCTGTCTCTCTCCTTCTGTCCCTTTTGCTCACACACACACACACACACACACACACACACGTTCACGCCACACACACACACTCACACCAGACACAGGCAGATGGCCCATCTGTCAGGCAAGCTGCCGACCAATGCCCTCACAGCCCCAACGAGCGCCCCCTTGCCCGGGGCGGTCAAGCCCAGAACCAGGCGCCCAACACGGCCAACACCAACGCCCCAACCGCCACCCATTACCAGCCCCCAGCATGCTGCGACATTCCCTGTGCCCTTATCGTGCAGCACTCCTACGAACCCGCCAACCCCTCCGAGCTCACACCCAAAATGAGAATGACCACCTTCACCACAGCACCGCCCACCCCAAGGTTATACATACAATAGGAGATAAGACTAAATCATTGGTTAGTAATGCCTGTCAGACAGATGTTACTTGTAATGTGATGATATGAATAATGATGGTGGAATTAGAGAAATGGAAAATAAGGTAGTGAGGTTCATACTTCTGTGTTCACAGTGTGGCAAAGCTCTCTGCTAACGTACCTCTTTCATATACATTCATGTACCTGGGATGTGCAGAGATGCCTTGCTACCATTAGAGGGTGCTGTCTTCCTATCTAGAGGAAGACGGAGCATCATCTTTGACCAGAACAAGTCAAAGTTACATGTATTTGCAGGTAAAATCCTGCGGTAAAGTATTTATTTTATGTAACATAAAGACAACATATTACAAATGAAGCCACAAACCAGTTTATGGTGTGAAGTTGGCTTTGTTCTCTAAGATAATGCCTTTGCAATACACAAAGAAAATAAATAGAGATGTATATTTAAATACATTTCAGGCATCTAGATTTAAAACTGTATTTATGTCAGTATCGGTTATAATCATTAAGTTGGGTCAGTGTTCACATGTAATGTTTCAGTGGGTTTTAAAATGGCAGGAATCCTAAACGCAGTCAGGTCCGATACCACTGTCCCTTCCCTTTCAATCCCTCCTACCACTGATCTGCTTTCACACACGGCAGACTGACCATTTGTGATTCACTCTTCTCTTTCGCCCTCCTTCATTTCTTTTGATACCTCCTCCTTCAAACACTTAGTGTGTTTATGATAGTGTCACGACAAACACTAGCGCCCCCTCGTCCTCTCCCTCCTCCTCCCGTTGCCCCCTCCTCCTTAGATGGCAACCAGGGGCCACCGCTGCTGGTCCCCTCTGTCCATGAGCGGCACACAGTAGGGCCAGTGCCCCGTCCAGAACCCCCAGACCCGAAGGACACGGTCAGTAAATCTACTGTTACGCCACGATGATGTGACTCTTTGCCTTTACCGTGGAGAAATGCCAAACTGAGACCCCCTTACACCACCCACCCCCCTCTTCTGAGATCCTTCAGATACTTTCCCTCCCTCCGGTAAACACGTTGCCACATGTTTGGAAAATGCAAAAGAGCAGTAAAAGTTTTGGCTCTCCAGCATCTTCTAACACCGTTCACCTGAGCCGCTCTCCCTCTTTATCCTCACCTCATCCATCGCAAACCCGAGCTCCCTCTGCACAACCGTCCACTTCCATTCCCCTTCAGTAAAAGCATGAAACACCTCTCACTGAGTGTTGCCATCTTTTAGACTACGTGGATAAGTAATGTGGATAAGTAATGTGTCGTTTAATAATATAGTCGTATAATGTATGCCTTGTAATTTGTAAGTTTCATTTACCTTATATAAGTCAATTTAAAGCTTAAGTTTATGTATGTGTATAGAAGTGGTGTTGTTAAGATTGTTAAGGTTTGATTGGAGTTAAAGCGTCTATGATCTATAATAGTTGCAGTGATGAATTGTATGTGGCCTGAAACAAAACAAAAATTCACTTGAAAATGAGACGTCAATCCCAATGTGAATTTTTTTGGCCAGAATGCAACAGTGGTGACAAGGAAAAGTACTTAAGATAAGTAATGTATTATTGAGCGTTCAGACTGGCTTCTATAATATAACTTGCATTCGTAGCGTAACATAGATCGTGTATGTTACCGTGTGATCACCAGTGTAGACCCAGCACACCCTGGAATGGCAGCGCACACAGCACGATGCTGCGTTGTGTTTCCTGTGTGTAATTCAGATGATCTGCACTCCCTTTACTTTAAGACCTTGTAGAAGTGTGTTTGTGTTTCTCTCTTTCAATATCCTGACCACAGCTCAGAGTGTGCTTCTCTATCCTTCCCCCCATCTTTCCCCTGCTGTCCCTTTCCGCTCCCGCTTCCTGTCACATCCCTGCTTCCCTTCCATCACCATTGATTTATTGATTTATTTATTGTCAACCCTCGCTCTCATCCTCACACCACTGCACTTACATGTACCTCAACTTTTTTATGATCGTGCCCAAACTTTTGTTTGGCCTCACGAATGCCGTCTTTCCCTCATCGTTTCATCATCTGCGTTGTCCAACACCCTTCTTTTACTTTCACGATTATCCTCACTGTCCATTTATACTTGTTGGATGATGACATCTCTACTGCTTGAATACAAACACACCCCATCCTTGTCCACTTTCTCTGCTGTTTTCCTCACCAATCTTCCCACTTCCTTGGTTCCTTCCTTTATCCAACTTTTCTGAATTCATCCTCTCATCTTCCTTCTAACTCTGCTCTTTGCCTCTTCCCCTTCTCCCTTCCTTAAACACTGCTCCTGGATCTTTCTCCCCTTCACTTCTTTTCCAATATCCTACCCTCCACCTCATTTCGGTTCCAATTTCCTTCCCTCGCCATTAACCTCTCTTCCCTTCTATCATTTACCATCACTGCTTCTTTCCTGCCCCTCCCCACCTGCAGGACGATAAGGAGATCGACTTGGAGCACCTACACCGCCGGGTTAACAGCTTGTGCACCGAGGATGAGAGCCCCCACAAGCAATTCTCCACCTCTTCCGTCGATTTAACGCCCCTCGACATGGATGCGCTGCCAGCTGCGCGCCAGGCCCTCGAGCAGATCAGCGATTTCCGCAACACCCACATCACAACCACCACCTTCATCCCCGAGCAGATCCAGACCCTCAGCCGCAGCCTCTCTGCCAAAGCCGCCGCTGGATTTTCCGCTGGTTTCGGCAGCGGCGGGGGCGTTCTCCAGGACCACCGGACTGGGGTGGGCCCTTTCAGGCAGAGGGCCCCCAACGGTGGCTTCTTCCGCAGCCCCATTAAAACAATGTCCTCCATCCCCTACCAGTCCACAGGTCCAGGACCCAACTTTGGATATGGCAACGATCCAGACAGGGGCACCTCCATATGAGGAGTCGCTAAGAATGTGGTTGGTTCAGGAGGAGGAGGAGGAGAAGGAAGAGAAAGAGCAGGAGGTGAGGTGGTTAGAGTCAGTCACGGGGTGGTTGAACAAATACATTACGGCTAAGCTAAAAAGACAGAGGATAGTGATCTGTGTACATAGGATTCTCTCTGTTTTATATATGGAGAAGACGACGGAGGTGGAGCTCTGCTGGGGCGTCTCCTTATCCTCCTGCAAACCAAGCTGGTGAGGTGCAAGAGGGGGAAGAGGGAGGGGGATATTTGCTTTATTGATGTCGTTCTTGTGATTGTTTGGGGGATTCTTTTGGGAAATAAAGGGGTGTGAAAGGGGATCTTATTTTTTATAGTTTTGGTTTTATGGCATGAGGACTGCCTCATGTGAGGGACATTTGCTGAAATGACCTGACTCCTATTACTGTCTGAACCCCACCTCGGAGGGTTCAGTTTGTACGACTCTGACCGCAGGAAATACTTCATAATTCTTGTGAGCTCCCAGGCTGGCATTGGTGGAAGACTGGCGCTGTCTTTGGCCAAGAAGCAACAACGACTAATAAGCAATTTTGGGGCTGTTATTTTATGAAGGTATATATAACCACAGTTTTGTCCGTAGCCCTGGGAGTGCACACAGGAAACCCCTTGTAGTTTTGAAAAGGCCCCCATCTCAGTGAATATTGGAAGAATCCACTTCTCCGGGTTTTCTCTGCCTTTTTGCTATGTGGGAGTCCATTCTCGGTTTTCTCGTCTTCTCCGGTGTCGTTCCACCAATACCTCGGGTTCCCAATGTGTAAGTATCTCCAAGATGGTGTCAACACAGTGGCCTGACTAGACCTAAGACTTTACAGCTGAACACATGCTGACACAGTGATGGTGCGTCGCTCTGAGAACTGTTGAAATGCAGCGCAACAGTACGACACTGTAGAATCACCGACCTGGTGCATCGATCTTAAACTACGTCTGCCATTTTGGTGCATCAGCCTGAAACTTTGACCATTTTGATGCACATTAAAGACTCTTTGTCAATTCCACTGCACTGTACCAGTGCCCACAGACCTGTAAGTGATTGTATGTAGAGCTGACCTTTTTCTTTTTCTCACCTGTATTGTGCTATCTGCTTTTTCGAGACAAGGTGAGATCCTCGAATCAGACTCTCAGAGGGATAGTAAAAGGGATGTTACAAAAAAAATCTTCTTAAAGAGAAAAAAAAAAACATAAAAGAAGAGCCGAAAGACTTCAAAAAGCTTATGCTTATTATATGTCTTTTATTGAATTTTGTTTTTGAAAAAAAAATAGATTTTAATGCGTGGAATGTGTTTTGGTCAGGAAGTACAAAAAAAATAACATTGTTCTGAGCTGTCTGCTTGTTTTTTTATTTTCCTCAGCAAACTTTGAAAAACTGCTAAATGAGTGATGTAGTCTCTGGGTTTTTGCATAACTGTCATTCAGACTTTTACTTTTGATTTCCTTTTTTTCTTTGTTTTGCTTAATTATAGTGCTGCCATGGCCTTGGTGTTTAAAGATAAAAAGCTAATTCTGTAAGGTCATGTCCTGTTTGAGTTCATCGATCACTTCTTATCAGGTTCGAGTGGGGAAGCAGAGTTGATTTTGTGTTAAGGAGAAGCCATTGCAACAGCATCTTCAGTACAGGCCTTATATGTTGACTATAGCGAGTCATACCCTCCCAACACCCAATTTATCACCATGTACATTTAAGAGCAGCGAGTCCGAGGCTGTACTTTCGGGTCATGGGAATGTCACCAACAGTCAATGGTCATCGGAACCCTGTGGCTGCCTTTTATGAGATGAGTTCAAAATATACTTCTATTTCATATCTGTAATGTTAAGGGTACTGTTTATATACCTTGTTTTGTTTTTTTAAAGTGCCAATTAATTAAACAGACCATTTAGGTGCATTTTGGGGGCGGGGAAGTGGATCGGTAAGTTAAGATCATTAAAAGGTATTTTGTGGATTTGGGGGTAAAATGGAACCAAACCTTTTTTTTCATTTTGTTTTCACTAACACTGTATTAATAATTGATAATGTTAGTTGTTTAGAACAAGTTTTCAGTTTGTTATCTTTAAGAACTAAAACCGCAAAATTGTCGCGCATAGAGAACTCAGTTGAGCCACGGTGTTATTGAAGCAAGCGTTCTTAGGCATCCTTTTCTTATATTAGGCTACAGTATGGCTATTGAATGACAAATAGGACACAGACGTTTAAAAAAAGTTTTATTTAGTATAAATGAGAGAGACATTATAAAAATGTATATTTTACATGTTTATGCTATTTTTGTTTAACAAAAGGAAAAGAGTATATCATGATGAGCTTTAGTGTTGAGTTCAGCGGTCACATCACTGCGTGTGGTTTTCCCGTGTCCCGCCCATGGTCAACATAAAACACACACACTCTTTGCTTTTCTCACGTCATCCTGAGTTCATCTTATTATTTGCTGGCTAAATAACAAAAAGTGGCAAGTCGATTAAAAAGAGAGCATGCACAAACTTGCTGTTGCGCTATCTGTTAACATTTTTAATTTCATACATAGAACTATAGGATTTAATTGATAATTTTCAAAAGTTTATGATGTACAGTATTTAATATAGGCCTATTTTGTTGTATGTGTTGCATATTATTCAAAAACTGAACAAACTGGGGCCTCTGTTACAAGTGGCAAAGCTTTCTGTGTATAATTTGTCTAATAAACAGGTTTTCTACAGTGGGATCGTATTTGTTGTCTTTGCCAAAGGTGGTGAATTTCATCAACAAATTGTGATTGATAACTACTGTTAGATATTGTTGTTATTCTTTGTGATTCAGGGGCTCACCTCTGACATTGAAGTTTTCCCTCACATCACCCCCAACATCTGTGACTTTAAAGAAGAACTGTCCATGGAGATAAGATTTCACACCTTCCACATCACAACTATCACTTCCTGTTCTTTCTGGTGACCCGACTATAAACAAATGTAATCTTTCAACAATATTACCAAATTTCCTTCAGTGTTCAGTCCGGGTGGATATGTCCTGTCAATGCTTTTCCACAAGTCGTTCCAGATTCCGCACAAGTCACATTTTTGCTGTAAAGTCGATCCAGACGTCGGTAAGTAGACGTAAACATGCTTGAATCAAGACGAAACAAAGTTGCTGTAGCCACAATGTTTTGTTTTTTTTTCATGGATTCTGTCTCTTTTCTTTTCTTATCATTCATTCATAGACATGTTTAGTTAGACAGCCATGGACGATTCATATGTGACGTCATAGAAGAATCCAAAGTGATCAACAATTATTCCACAGTCAATAGTTCTGTAGAAAAACCCAGTCTTTAGTTTCAAACCTCTGACAATGATTAACCGAGTCTGTCAGCGATTTGTAAACTCGCATCTAAGTGTAATTTTGATGAGCCAATTGATCCAGAACGGAGAGACTTGATTGATGCGGGGGGGGGGTCCTTTAATTATAGATTAAATGTATTTTACCTACTTGAAGCTGCAAATTATTTTCATGAGAAAATACTTAGTCAAAGTTCAGTAATTTGGTTTGAATTGGTGATAGATTTTTAGTTCAAGCATGAGCTGAGCTTTTGTGTCTTTCGCTCCAAATCCCTTCAAAGGCCTGTGTGCTGCTGTTAACAGCTGGAGAGAGTCACTGCTGCTGCTGTCAAGTTCAATGGAGCACTACATTGTAGTAGCCTGGTGTAACCAGACGGGGACGCTGTTTAGCTCCCCTGAGTTTCAGAGACATCCCTGAATCTCAGTTTGTGCGCTATTATAAGGTAAGTGAGAGCCATTTGCCATATATTGGGCATTTATGGAAAAATAAATACTTTTTTAGATGTTTATGGAGAATTAAATTCCATGTTGCACCAACGATTGACAACCAACTTGATGTGAAGCATCATATTTGTGGAAGTCTCGTCGTTTCGTGCATGTTCACCTTCATGTATTATCCCTTGAGGGTTTCTGGAAGCAACATTAGAAACCATTTTTCAGTAATGCAGGATTAAAGCTTTTACTTAAGAAAAGTTTAGCAAAGCAACAACACAGAAAAAACTACGTGTAAAAGTGCTACTCTCAAAATTGTCCTTTTACTTTTTAAAGTATTTTAAGCAAAATCAAAGTATAGAACAAGTGTTTTATTGATCTTATTGTTTCCTTCAACTTTTAACTAAAGCTTATTATTATTATTATTATTAGTGTTAGTATTAATTTTGATCAATAGCCTCATATCATATTTTATAACATATCTTAAATGTTGATCTTCACAGTAAGTTGTAACTAAAGCTAAATGTATATTTTGATCAATACTTGTTACTTTTTTCCAATATTTCCCTCTCACGTGTTGTCTGAGTACTTTGCACTATGTGAAAAATGTAATTTCACTTATATTGAACTAAGAAACTGGAAAAGTTAGAGAAGTTAATTTGAGAGCTTCATATAAAGTTTTTGGAGTAAAGTACGTCATCGGGGTATCAGAAGTGTATTAAAGTATTGGTCTGAAGTACAGTGAAGTTTTTGCAGTAAAGTACTTCATCGGAGTATCAGACGTGTACTAAGTGAAGTACAGTGATGTTTTGAACTCCCAGCTCTCCTCGCTGCTTCAGCCTCGTGCCCGTCGCGCCTCTGTCTCCCGGGAGACGGGGATGAGAAGCGGCAGCACGCAGACCCCCCTCTCCCTCTCTCTCCATGCAGGAACCCCCCAGGCGTGACCAATGGAACATAGAGTCTCCATTGTGGCCGCGACACTTTAATAATCGCCAGATACAATATCCAACCTGTCGGTAGCTTCAGGAGCTCTGCCCGGCCCGTTGGACTGGGGGCTCGTAGGTGGGAAGAGGGGGCGAAGGCTCGGCGCCAGACCTCTAGCCCGCAAGACGTCCCCGTGATGAATACATGAATAAAAAATAGAAAAGGCTCATGTCTGCTCATCTCTGAAATTATGGGATTCCTTCCCATAAATTCCCCACGATATCCAGCTTCTCTATAGATTTAGATCATGCAGCGAGGCCTGTATTTAAGCTTTCTTGATATATGGACTATTTCCTGTCAGAGTAGTGAAGTTAAATTGAGACCGCTGCTTATGAGGTCGATTTCTCTCCTTTAATGTTGGACACCAGCCACGAACAGTTGCTGCCTTTGATCACTGTGCCTCATACATTGGGCTACTGTAAGAAACATGTTGCTATATCCTTCTTATCCTAAATCCACCGTGGCAATTAGGTTAAATAGCCAATTTCCACCCAGCAATTAGTCCATTGTTCATTTGCCAGGTTATAGGCCTAAAGTTTGCATCTCACTAAGCATGGCTGCTCTGATCAGTAGACTGCAGGTGATTTCCTCAGCAGCTCTAATTTGTCCAAACTTTATTCTTCCAGTCAAAACAACCTGTCCTTTTCCACTCAAACTTTTAAATAAGAGATAAGATAAGATAAGACTTTATGGGGCTAAGTGAAAATAAAAATAAGAAGGCCGAAAAGGTGTAAAGTGCATTATAAATTAAATAAATTATTAAGTGTATAGAGAATCAGTGCCTATATGGAAAGGACAATGTAGAAACGAGAATA
The DNA here is from genome assembly GCF_022539355.2 of Hippoglossus stenolepis. Taxonomy (NCBI): domain Eukaryota; kingdom Metazoa; phylum Chordata; class Actinopteri; order Pleuronectiformes; family Pleuronectidae; genus Hippoglossus; species Hippoglossus stenolepis. The sequence continues at coordinate 18,823,501 of NC_061491.1, forward strand.
AAATAAACAAGTTACATGAGTCAGTGAAACTAATACTAAACAAAAGTGGCAGTAAGTAGAAATGATAAAAGTAAGTTGTATGAGATATTACACATGATATTGAAATAATATGATGAAAAAAGAGTAATGATACATATTGCACAGTAATAGTTATATTACACAAATAAAATAACTTAGGATTATTGGAAAGTGAACATTAGCAATGGTATATGTTGTATTGTCAAAGTTTTTGCAAGTGTGCGTGCGCGTGTCTTCTCCTCCAGCCTATTTCCAAGTTGCCAGCCGCGCGCTCCACAGGCCTGCACGGCTCTCCAGCTCAGTGGAGAAACAGTGCTGAGCGCACCAGAGCCCTGCTCATGTTTCCGTTCCCTGTGAAGACCTTTCTCCCGACAGGGCGTTCCGAGGGCCGGATCAAAAGCTTTCAGAGCCGCCTCAAAAGAAAAATGGAAACTGGAGATGATCTTAGAATGAATGAATTGACAATGAGCGCTCGAGCCCCGGGAGCCGGAAAGATTGTTTAACTTTGTTTTTGTGTTTGGTTTTGGGGGTTTGGGGAAGAAATTTGATCAAACTTTACTTTGGCACAAAACTATAAATTTTTGGACAGTCTAATCCCCAACTTCATTATGTTTGTTTTTATTGTAACTTATTTCATGTTTTTGTGCAATTTGTTTTTATTAAAAACTCAAATACCGGTGGGGTAACGTGCATTTTAACAGTATTAGGGGAACATGTTTTTAATTAAATGTATTTATTTCAGTGCCCACATGGGATAATGTGTTATACCTGATATCTTACTGCTGTATCACATGAATTCCCCAGTTTGGGATCAGTAAAGTCCATCCATCCATCTTTACCCCTTATCATTTAGGATGTTCTTCTCTGTCTATCTAACTATCTATCTATCCATCCATCCATCCATCTTAACCCCTTATTGTTTAAGGATGTTCTGCTCTATCTGTCTGTCTATCTATCCATCTATCCATCTATCCATCTATCTATCTATCCATCCATCCATACATCCATACATCCATCTATCTATCTATCCATTAATCTATCCATCTATCCACCTATCCACCCATCTGTTAATGTAACCTACCCTGGTCTGTGTTGATACAGACTAATCTATGGAGTCAGGGGGTTCTTGTGGGTAATGTCGAGCTAACTTTCATAGACCAACCCCTGGTTAGCTCAGTGACACGGAGGAAATCATTGCACAGAAGACTCTTCGACAGTTGAGGCCAAATTGACTGACATTCTGACTCGTGATGCACACACGCGGACAGGTATGGGAGCTCTGGCCCCGCGTGCGCACGCCTCGCGCTGCCCACGCTCCTGACCTAAAACAACGCGCGTCCTGTGGGAGGTTCCCCTTACCTCCCTTTGCGTGAAACCCTCCTTGAATCGTTACGTGATCATAAACAGTCCTGCTTCAGGGGGCCGTGATCACCTCTCCCGGGTCTAACCGAGCCTTCTCATTGGACGTCAACACAACGACCGGCGCGAGGAGGGGGGCTCCCAGGCGCGTGCCGCTTTTTAAACCGACCCCGCGCCTCGAGACACCAGAGAAGGAGTCCCGCACGCGACCGATCTACCCGCACAGTGCGCGTCCCTGAGAACTTTTCTGTCCAACGCTGCTGCCGCGCCCGTGGAGACATGGAGGTCCTGAGTGTGGACGACTGGAGCAAAGACGCGCCGGGGGAGTCCCGCTACGAGCCCGGACTGACGCTCGTGGACAGCGGCAGTGACCCACGCGCCTGGCTGGCCTCGGTGCAGCCGCCTGGCACCTGTGCGGCACACGCCACTTCACCCGACTACCTGCAGCAATCGCCCTGCCCGAGCACCGGCTCCTACAACGGTGAGAACCCACTCACTTTGCATTGTTTAGAACATTTGGAGAAACTTCCACAGTGGTCACCTGCAAATGTGATGCACTGAGTTTTGCAGCTGAGTCCTTCTGCACTGAAGTGGCACATTAGCAGAAAGAAGCATCGTGATCTGAAGTGCAAAGTTTATATTGTGCAATTAAAAACCTTGTGATGCACTCAAGAAGTCTGTAACTAAACTTGTCTTGTCCTCTGCAGAGAGCGGCTCCCCGGGGTCCTCCGGCCTCCCCAGCCCTCCCAGCTACAGAAAGTCAGCCAAGAGCCCCTCCTCCTCCTCGCTCAAAGTCCGGGACCTGTGCCGCCTCCAAGGCACCGTCTCCGGGTCCGATGAGGAGGGGTCCGCCAGGCAGAGAGCCCCGTCCAGCAGACCGGGCAACGGGGTCCAGAAGCAGAGGCGCGTGGCCGCCAACGCGCGCGAGAGGAGAAGGATGCACGGGCTGAACTACGCGTTCGACGAGCTGCGCAGCGTCATCCCGGAGCTGGACAACGACAAGAAACTGTCCAAGTACGAGACCCTGCAGATGGCGCAGATCTACATCAACGCGCTGGCGGAGCTGCTCGAGGCTCCGGTGACCTCCTCCAGCGGCGGCAGCACCAGCACCACCAGCAGCACCAGCACCACCAGCAGCAGCAGCAGCGCGGGCATCTCAAGCTCCCACTCGCCAAACTGTGACATTATGCTTTCCTCCGACTCTGGCTTTGACGGAGCGACAGACCGGGCCTCCGCCTCCTCTGCGGCCGGCAGGACAGCCGCGGCTGTGCCCGTCTCATCCAGCGGTTTACCCGGGACGACGTTCCGCTCCTCCTCCTCCTCCTTCGACAAGGAGTTCTCCGCCCTGATCGAAGAAGCGATGTGCTCGCCCTCCCCACCTTCCTGCAGCCGGCCCGGCGGCTCGCTGGCAGCGGCCGGCGGAAGGAAAGAGTCTCCCCGGAGCGACGGAGAGTTTTCCCCGCACTCTCACTTCAGTGACTCCGACGAAATAGCGATGGAGCTCCACTCGAGCGAGGAGGACGACCTGTCAGAACTGAAGCTGCCCCGCCACCACCTGCACCGTCTCCCTGTGTCTTTCTGAATAATGAATACTATTAAATACTATTAAAAAGCTCCACTCCATCAAAAACATAGTCAACCCGTGTCAATCACCTGTTTATCTGCTGTTAACAAAACGATTTTTAAGAGAATAGAAATTGTAGCTTTTTTCAAAATAGCCATGTTCAATTTTTAACAATAATTATACTTTATCAAGTTGATGCATATAGTCTAAAGATTATTTTTTATGTGATATAGCCCTAATTCGGTTCTGCCAATAGATATATAGCCTATAATCTCCAGTTTCCATGGAGACGTGGCTGGAAGACCCCTCTGCCATGTCGCGCGCAGCACTGCCACGGGTATTCCCCACGTCACTCCGACCAAAAAGCTGTCTTCCACAAAATCACCTGTATGCATTATTGTTTATATTTGATAATGTTAAAAAAACATTTTTTTTGTTTGTGATTTATGTTTTTATCTGTTTGTATAATGTATTTTGTTTTGCAACTTCAAAAGTTCATGATGTGCACTTTAAAAAACATTCGAGCCAGAGGCTTGAGAAATATGCGATTTTTTTTGTTTTTTGTTTTCAAACCACAAACGATATTGTTTGGATTTGTTCGATAGCGTAGTGCTGCCAATTCACACATTAGCCTATTTAACGTAGCCATCACTGCTGCCTTCTTTTGTATTTTCCTTTTTGTATCTTCAGATGAACTCGTGTGTCTTTTGCTTTCACTGGATGAGATTAACTGACATGTATTTATTGCTGCGTTTCACCTGATTTGCTTTTTTTATAACTCCATTGTGGAATTTGCTGAAACGAGCTGTCATTTTGCCATTTATTGTTATATTAATTTAGATTTTTGGAAATAAAAACGAAATGAAACGAAAATCTTGTGTGTCTGCGTTGTTTTCCACTTTTTAGATTATTAACTGTCATCAAATCATCACAACCCAAACATATAGGCCTACTTGTTTTTAAAATAAAATCTGACTTTACTTATCCATCTAAATATCCATATAATAATAATAATGATAGTAAAAATAATACAATAATAATAATAAGAGACTTATGATATTAGCAATAACAATAATAGCGTAATAGTTTGTGATATAGTGTGGATGTGAATTTAATGAATTAGGACCAAAAATGTTAACAACTGAAGAGGTGTATGGCCTCTGTCTAACTATCAATAATATCAATAATAATGATAATGGTAAATGTTTTAATAGATATATTAATACAAACATAAACGTAAGCAAACAAAAAACTAATTATTGTATTATTTATTGCATTGTTACCACGAAGTTTGCATAACCTTCATGATTGTAACAAACTATAAGTCACAGTAAACTAACATTACAAGGGTTAAGGCCCTTACTGAAGTGAAAACTTTATTTTTCTTTATTATCCTCTAGATAATAAAGTAAAGAATCAAGTTTCCTGTTGGAACATTAAGATGACATGAGGTGAAAATATACTTCAAACCACATAAGTTACGTGTATTTAACGAAACTGTCAACACAACATAAACTTCTAATTTATCGTAAACAAACAACCGACGTGAAACGTCTCCAACACGCGCTCGCTCGCCATATGCTGCAGGTGCACGCGCCCGCTGGCCTCCACAGTGATTGAGTGTAAACCACTAAAGTTCGATGTTTGTAACTTCGACGCATTAAATCATCAAACTGTGTTTTTCTTTCTTTGCAACAAACTTCTCCACACTTGTTTTTGTTTTGTGCCGAACTGTTGCCACGTCCCCCTCCTGGTGGAGACCAGATTTGCTAATAGGGAGTGCGCATTAATTTCAGCCTTTTGTTGGAAGGCTCGTGGGCCGAGGTGTTGGATGGCCTCAATGAAGCACGCGCTGTCAGCTGGTGAGCGCTCGCGGGTCCCCACCGGGTCCCTGAGGACCTGAGGGAACACACTTTCTCAACTGAAACACACACACACACACACACACACACACACACACACACACACACACACACACACACACACACACACACACACACATACCTCTTTCTTTCCATTCTTTCATTTATTTCTCTCTCCATCAACTCAAACACACGCACACACTCATTCTCTCTCTCTCTTTCTTTCTTTCTTTCTCTCTCTCTCTCTCTCTCTCTCTCTCTCTCTCTCTCTCTCTCTCTCTCTCTCTCTCACTCAAACAAACACACTCATTCTCTCCGGCTCACACACATACACAAACACACACGTCGGTACAGTTCCACTCTGCTACCCCTTTCTTTCCATTATTTCATTTATTTATCGCTCCATCAATTCAAACACAATAACACGCACACACTCATTCCCTCTCTCTCTCTCTCTCTCTCTCTCTCTCTCTCTCTCTCTCCCTCTCTCTCTCTCTCTCTCTCTCTCTCTCTCTCTCTCTCTCTCTCTCTCTCTCACACACACACACACACGCGTCGGTGCACTTCCTCCCTGCTACCTCTTTCTACCTCTTTCTCTCTCTCCATCAACTCAAACAGACACGCGCACGTTGACGCACGCACTCTGCCAACCTGCTCGTGACTCAGTCTGAAGTGAGGTTTTTTTTCTTCCTATTTGTGACTCATCTTCAAAAGGAGCAGGTTACAAAAAAAAGCAAATAGCTGATAATAATAAATAATTGATGAATTTACCTGAGGTACCTGTTTGTTGTCACTGCTCCGTCCCCCACACCCACTGTTGTCAGCCAATCACAGCCCGTGCCCCTCCGCTCGCCTCATCAGGGCAGGGATATAAAAGAGGGGGGAAATATAATGAAGATGGCTTGTTGAATTATTAACAGAATTTATGCAGGTGGAACTGTATCTGAGTATGATCACACAGCCATCTGCATGAGTTCGTGTTGCGGTGAAAGGTGATCAAGTTTCCAGGCTATGAAAGGGACGATGTAGAATCTGTGTGAGAAGTAAAAGGTAGATGTTGTTTACGAAGAGGACATGTCACTAAGTCACTAATAGTACTGAAATATAGACTTTTTCTCCCTTATCCGGTTTCAGCAATCATTGAAAAGTCCTTTAATTTTCCTTGATATAAGATGAAACCATTGAATGAAACCAGTTTACCCGTAACTTGTATTGTGCACAACCAGAAGAACATTTCTTATATGGACGTTTTGAATTCAAAAACATTGTAAACATTAATGTGTGATATACAAAAGCATAAACTATAATACAAAGAGAAAACCCACATCCTCGTCCAATATGTATTAAGATGTTTCATCTCAAAAACATGAAAAACCACAGGACAACATTTAATGACAGGTCTATAATAATCCATTGACGGATTATTTAACTCACTTTAAGACTAAGTGGGGTCTTTAGAGGATGCATTATTGTTTTTAAAAAATCGGAAATAATGCTGCTTTTATATTTGATAAAGTAGGTTATATAATGTAAGGGTCACTAAAGGGCTGTATGTCCTCATCCAGTGGTCCTGTGGAAAGTGGGGGGTTAAAAACAGTCTTATCATCAACAGGTGGGATGCAGGCTGAGGTTTCACTGTTTCACCTGCATTAATTATTTACGCACAGACGTTATGAAAAATAACAACAGTTGTGGAGTTCTGGAGAACATGATCACATGATGCTGTTGTGAATAAATCGAATATGGGAAAACTTTGTTTGTTTTTAAGGCAAGTTGTTCATCAAAGTTATAAACTGACTGTGACATATGATTCAGATCCAGCTCTTGCCTCCTTGCTTAGGATCCTCATAATGTAACAATAAACTTAATTTATATTGTTCTTTTCAAAACAAAGTTACAAGGTGCTTTTAAGGACAGATATTCTTACAGCAACAGAAAAACTCAGAAGTTCATTAAAGTATGAAGAGGAATTTATTTTTAACTCATTGTGCAACAAACTAAATATAAGGTAGACTAAATACAAATGTGAAACTGAATATGCTCTATAGCCTATGCAAAGTAAATAGTTCAAAACCTGTTGAAAACACTATAGAAAAAAAAAACTAAAATAATCATATATCAACAGTTGTTTTATGCATATACAAAAACCCTGTGTTGATCTGAAATCTTTAGTCATGAGCAGCGTTCAGCATGTATCAAGCCTCTTTAGTCATGCTCATTTCAATAAATGTATTCAGAATATGTGCATTCCACAGCTTCCTTCCTCTTTTTTTTTTTTTTTTATGAAAAGAAAAGCGCTTGCATTTTGTATGAGATATGGGGAGCGGAGCTGTGTGCATGTCCAAAAAGCCACAGGTCTCTCTGGGGACCCAGAACAAAAGGCAGAACTGGGCCATAGTCTCCATCTGCTGTCCCAGAGAGAAAGGGAGAGAGGGAGAGAGGGACGGAAAGAGAAAGGGAGAGAGAGAGAGAGACAGGGAGATCATGGCAAGTGAGGACACTATGGGCAGAGAGAAATGGAATAATAAAGAGAGGGAGGAAGAAAGGAGGGGAGAGTGGAGATGACAGCAACAGGGGAGTTGATGCAAAGTTACAGAGGGAAAAGTAAGCAAGAGAGATAGTAGATAGATAGATAGATAGATAGATAGATAGATAGATAGATAGATAGATAGATAGATAGATAGATAGATAGATAGATAGGGACCTAATATTAATCCTTGTGGGATACCTTTCAAAGGCTTAATAAAGCTTGATTTGAAAATGACAACAAGAGCAGTTTATCAGGAAGCTATGAAATGGAAAACGATTGAAAGATAGAGAGATAAAGTTTTTCAGTTCATTTCAATCAATTGATTGAAGGACTTACAACCATCATCTCTTTGTTTTTCCCTTAAATTACCCTTCTTTCTTCCCCTCTCTTTAGCCACCACAGCCCTGTATTACCTTATACAGTAGCGTAACCTATAGTGATCACACACACACACACACACACACACACACACAGTGCAGCTGTGACTCAATGAGCACCTGTTGCGTTGCATGCTCCAACTCAGTGATGCTATTAATTGTTAATGAGTTTCCTTGATACTGAAGGAAAAACACAGTCTAACGTTTACATGGTATTTAAATCTATCTGATAAATTGTATTTTTTTATTTATTTGGATATTTGATCGTCTGTGTGGGTATAAAATTGGTTTCAATAACCAATAATTCAATTATTTAACCTTGAATATCTTGTAAAAGACATGGATTACTTAAATTAAGCTATGCATAAGCACTGCCTGATAAGATCCCTCAGGGACTCAGCACCCAGTCACAAAACAAAGTCCTCATACAGACACTAGAAGCTTAATCATATAATCATGTGGAAATCAAACTAATTACAGTGAGGAAAAAAGAGCCCTCGGTTCTTTTCCTCCTCAGTTTATCTGCTCTGAAGCGGTGCCCTGAGGCAATCAGCTTAAACTCACCTTTTTTTACTGAGGAAGTGACCAGGACACACATGAGTCAGACATTAAAGCTCAATAGCTCATATAATAGGTGTATAGTAACAATTTAACGAAGGCTAATCCTTTGATTCAAATTTTTATATTAAAAAGACTCAAAGACTAAAATAAGATAATCATTGTAGGCTACCGTATATTTTATAAAAGATCACTCCTAAGTTATATTTGAACGTGTGTTGCATCAAAGCTTTACATGTAAATATTGCTTCTACATTTGTCTTAATGATCACAGATTTCACAAGTCAAAGTCATAGCAGTTTCAAAAAGGTACCAAGAGTGTCATGTCTTTGGACAGAAAACTATCGTGAGCGCTCTGCAGTGGAGGGCAGGTGGAATGATGGAGCTAAACAATAGGAGGAGATTTTCGTTTTCACGCCGATCTGTCGTTTTGTTTGTGAGCGGGATTACGAAGGATTCACTGATCGGATTTCAAGGAAACCTGGTTGGGATTTGTTTTTTGTTTTTTTTCACCAGTCGCCAATAAATAGTGATGAACAAAATCAGGTATATTTAGGGGTCTGAAATCTATGAGTCTGTGCAATGTGTTTTATTTAACTTTAGGGGCCTGTTAGGCAGGTCTACTAAGTACCATGCTAGATAAATCCGTATTGGAGCTGGGTTTGGGTAAATCCTCTGCAAAATGAAAAAGTCTATTTTGTACTGACGTGTCATCGTTGAAGAGACAAAATTATTGCAACGAACAATTTGGTTTCCTTATTTTGAAAGTTTCCTGAAGCCTTTCAGGGCTTTTTATCTTCTAAAGAGGAGGTGTTCAACTATTTTGACAAAATACATCCTGCGGTTTCTATGATGACAAGCAGCCCATCCCTTAAAGTCCTCCATGTCCACCTGCACACACACACACGCACACACACACACTGAGCCAGTCGCACACAGCTTATACACACTGTCACAAGGAAGAAGATCATTTATCTCTGTGGCTCTCTCCATGAAAGATGTCTGTGGGTGAAGCAGGGTCTCCCAGGGCTTTGTTCTGGGCAGGGTTCAGCTCTTTGTGTCCGCCACCTTCAAAGCAAATGTACATGAACACGAACATGAGGCTTCTTGGGTAACCAGCCCATTGAAGAGCAGCACAATGGTGCTACCAATTATCCACAGTACTCAATGCTCCTGTGGAATCAGTTACATGGCTTTGTGAGTGTTACTGTGTGTGTGTGTGTGTGTGTTTGTGTGTGTCCAAGTGTGGTAAATTTGCATGTTTGAGGATGTATCATTCTGTGCATGTTATTTATTGTAAATCTCTGTGGGCATTTTGCAGTGTGTGTGTGTGTGTGTGTGTGTGTGTGTGTGTGTGTGTGTGTGTGTGTGTGTGTGTGTGTGTGTGTGTGTGTGATCTGTATCATCTTATACTTCATCTTTTCTTTTCTGTGATGGTTTATCTCTCGTGTTTCCCTGGAGACTTTCAAATCTTTTGCTCTCATTGCCATACACGTAATTTCACGCATATAAAAAATGCAAACAAAACAAACACCTCAGCTGTGGTGTGTGTCTGTGCTTCTTTGTAGTGTAGTTATAATTCCCAATAGGAAACACCTCAACTGCACGTCTATTTATTCCTTTTGACACAGTATGACTTCCAGCAGGGTCGGGTAACAGAGAGTGTGCGGCCGGCCCTCCTCAGCTGTGGACGAGACCTCCGCTCTGACTGACTGTGCACACATGAAAAGAAACCACTGGACGCTTCGGAAGTGATTTGGCTTGAGGTGCTTCTCCATCTTTTTCACACCTTGGAACATGAGAGGTGTGTGAGAGGTTAAGAGTGCACAGATATATATATATATATATATATATACGTGTGTGTGTGTGCGCGCGTGTGCTTAAACTCTGACACCTCCACACCCACAAACTCACTTGACACGGGTCATTTTCCCCACACGTAACCTCTGCTGGCAATCTGCCAGATTCACATGTACAGTACAAACATGTACATATGAGAGCGAGGAGCCATACGACACTGATTGTCACTGACTGACCAGTGACAGGTCCATTACCTTAACCATGTAACCGAACATGGTGTCATCTCCACAACCTGCACGAAAAAGGTTAGATTAATTAATGATGAAGAAGAGGAAGGACAATGTGAAGAATGTGAAGTAGGCATATGTTACATTCAAGCTTTCTCAAGTTTATGTGAGGTTTCCTATCACCTCATCTTATTCTATCCAGGTTTGGTCAATCCAGAATCTGTTGTCCTAGCAGTATTGGCTTAAAGCAGTGGTCACCAGCCTTTTCGAGCCCAAGATCACTTTTTAATTCCAAACTTAAGCCGAGATCTACCATTACATTACATTTCATTTAGGTGACACTTTTATCCAAAGCGACTTACAATAAGTGCATCAACCATGAGGAACAAACCCAGAACAACAAGAATCAAGAAAGTACTATTTCTTCAAAAAAGCAAAACTACAAAGTGCTATAAGTAAGTGCCATTTAAGTGCTACTAAATTGTTAGTTTAAACTTTTATTCAAGGTATAGTCGGAAGAGGTGTGTTTTTAGTTTGCGGCGGAAGATGTGTAGACTTTCTGTCCTGATGTCAATGTGGAGCTCATTCCACCATTTAGGAGCCAGGACAGCAAACAGTCGTGATTTTGTTGATATCTTCCAAAAAACCCACTTAGGAGGGTCATATTTATTATTTTTTGCAATTTCTGTTAAAGGCTGAATGTACAAGAAATAAATATACACAAAGAAAGGCAGTTGTGCACATTTTTCTATTCAATGCACAATATTCAAATTAATATCAATTCATATTTACAATGCAAAATATGTAGCTTCTCAGTTACATGTTCTGCACTGCAGCACAATGTTGTTACATATTGGCTTTGATTTGAATATGGCCACAAATATGATTATTTCCTTGTATGAAAGAAGCCCATTTTCATCAAATAAATACCAGTACTACACAGTATGAAGCCGTGCATCTTCTGCTCCAGCAAATATTTCACAATAAAAAAACCTTTTTAAACAAGGGAATGGATTCCATCAACAGAAACGCTCGAGTGCTTTTATTTTGAAAAGGCATACAAAAAGTGTTGCAACCATTTGTTTGTGACATAAATTCATCAGATAAACATTAACAATCAGTTGAAAGATCATCTTCTCTGTTTATTCTGCTGTGAACCATAATGTTAATCTCTCTATGACACAAACGTATTTACATCACTTCCCGAACCCGTTTCAAAGTAAAAGAACTCCAGCGTTTCACCTTCTGAATCCACTCATTTGTTCCAACGGGGCTTTGTTTGTTATCGACAGACCGAAAGATGCGCATCTTCATACCGTAGAGTCCTGACATTTACTCTAGTACATGAACCAACTTGTTCTTGAAGGAAATGCAGGAGATAAACCTGCAGCTCCGCCGCCAGTAGCGGACACACAGCGCGTGTGAAAAACAGACAACCGACACACAGCTGATCTGCGACGCAACGACAGCCAGTGAGTCCAGAGAGTTCGGGGATCGACAGTGAAGACTGCGAGATCGACCGGTAGATTGCGATCGACGGGTTGGCGACCACTGGCTTAAAGTATTGAGAGAGTCTTGGACACTGTATTTCAAAACAGCATATGACACAAGTCTTTAGCTGTTTTTTAACTAAAATGTCCAGAAAATTGTGTCTGACATTTTCCAGACTTTTCCCCTCACAATTGAAAAAGCAGGAGGAGATTGTCCAGATCAGATGCGTTCACAACAACAGGAGAAGAACCGGAACATTCAGGTGAGGGGTTGAGCAGGAGGCGGGACATGACATATCAATTCCAGCATTGGCCCTTATTGACAAAAAGCTCTTGAATCTCATCGTCTTTCCAAGTCGACATCTTCGTCTGCATCATCTTCATCTATGACACCTCTTTTTCAACCTGATAATACTTGTATCCATCTTTAGAATCATCATCAATACACCCACTCACACATAAACCCATTTCATACATTTACATAATCTATTGAAATATTCCGGAGAGGCTGTATGTTAGAGAAAACAACTTTTATGTCAACTTGGAAAGACAGTGGGACTCGAGAGCTTTTCTTGGTAACAGCCAACACCAGTGTCTGCGATAAAATAAAAAGTTGATCTCTGCTGTGGACATCATGTCCTGCATGCTGCGTCGCCCCTCACCTGAACTGGAGAGTTTCTTTTGTTTTGAATGCTTCTGACTGGAGAATCTCCTGCTGCACTCTCGAAAGACAAACTTCGAACAAACTGACATTTTCCAGATTTCATGTCTGGAAACAGCTTTAAACAGTCCCCCTGGAAAATATCGTGACTTCAGTGCAAGTCTGAAAGCAGCTTTAGTAAGGACACAAATAAGTGTAGGAATAAAAATGGAAGAAAATGAATGTAATGACCACCAGGATTGATGTTAAAGCCTCTAAAACGAGATAAATATATATCTGTCTCGTGACCACTGGTGAATCTTCTGTCTAACATCAACAGCAGAACATATAAATAACTTTTAAAATGTGTTGAATGCAGCAGAAGGTGTTGTATTTCCTCTACTTTCTCTTTCTTACTAAACGTTGCTTTATCCCCACTCAACTATCTCTCCTCTCCTCTCCTCTTGTCCTTCCTGCGCCCATTGTACAGTTGCCCCCGTGGATCTCCTTTCAGCTAGAAGCCCTACTCAGGTGAGGGATACAGTATATTGAAGGTGATTTTGCATGTATTTGATTCCGCTCCTTTTCATAATGGCTGAAAGCCTGGCCTCCATGCTGTCCCTCCTCTCCCTCCCTGTCCTGTCCAGTTCCCAGGGGACCCCCACTCTCTCCCGGGCTGGCCTGGGTGGAGCGGCCTCAGAGTGGGGCAAGTAGGGAACAGACAAGGGTATCGCTTACAGTATCCCTCCCGCCCTCACACAGCCCGCAGAGCTCAGACAGCGACAGCACACCCACTCACCTCGCCTGTCTCCCTCTCTCAGCTGCACATAGACACACAGTGGTGCTGGTGCAAGCTCACATGCACATCTTCTCCTCCATCTTACCAATTAGAGATACATGTCCTATCGTTTTCACCCCACTCTTTTCAATCTGTCCATTCAGCCACCGATCCGGGAAGGAGGAGGGCCACAATGGAGTTGTGGAAAGCCATTTCTGTGCACTGAAAAGAAAGCAATTGAGATGTGGTGACTCAGAGTGACACAAGAATTTAGAAGGAGAATGGCACAAGTGCATTTACAGGGACAAAAAGTTGTGGTAATGGTTATCGCACAGGTAGAAACACACGCACATGCACACACACACACACACACGCACACGCACACACACACACATGCACATTATTACCTAACCTGGTCTCCAGTTTTGTCATCACACCATGTGCTTACACATCTTTGGCCTATATTGCATAAACCATCCAGGTATATCAGATGACTGTTCAACTTTACAGCTTCAAGCAACAAAGGCATCAATAGTAAAACATTTACATTTTGAAACTAGAACGACCATCTAAACAAGCATTTTATCTTTGTATCAGTAACAATCTCTATCCATACTAACACATCTGCAATCTCATATCAGATGGCCATTCACATACACTGAGCATGTGCATGCAGGTGTAAACAGGAAGCAGATTGTCTCCTTTACAGTTGGTTGCTTAGTTACAGAAACCGCTCCAAAAACGAAACATTGGTAAAACGTAAGGGCAAGAATTTCTTTTCATGGACCAACGAGGAAGTGAAACTGTTACTGAAAGTAAGTGTTAGCTACTTTATTCTCTTACCCCCGGTAGTCTAGTCTTGACTGATAAGAACCAATCAGGAAGCAAATATGGGTAAGTACGTAATTATTTCCAAACATCTCCGTTTCTGCATACTACAACACAGCCATGGAGTTTTCAAACTAAAATTGGACCTTGGTGCTCTAAAACCAGTTGAAAACGAAGCAACAGTGATGCGATTTAAGACTTAAAGGGGACATAGCATGCAAATTCCACTTTGTTAGTGCTTCTACAGGTTAATGTGGGTATCTGGCATGTCTACCAACCCAAAAACTCTGGGGAAAAAACACTCGCGCGTTTTGTTATAGTTCCTCTAAGTCAGAAACGTCATGCTTGAGCGACTCGATTGCGCTTCCTGGGTATTGTTTCGTAACAAGGAACTGGAAATCTCCCTACATGGTCTTGGCCCACCTCCGTCCCCCCCCGTCCCCGTCCCCCCACTCGTTACTTCGGGTTTACACCGGAGGCAGCGGCTGCGAGGCAGCGCAGCGCCGTTCCCAAGCACGCAGCCGGGCTGTTCACACGGGACGAGCATTTCTCCGCTGGTCAGCTCGCGATTCACTCACATGTGGCATTTGTCTGGATCGTTGGGACCGGGAGGCTGCAGCAGCTGCTCGGGAGCGACCGCTCGCTCTCCCGTGCGTGAGCTGGAATTTGTGTCAGCGCCACACAGCCAACAGTGTGGAAGACTTCCGCAGTGTTCAGCGCTACTGTAACCCCCGAACCCCGACATTCAACGGGTACAACAACAAGCGGAGAAAGCAGAATCGCGGGCTGACCTTATATACAGTCTATGGGGCTGACCAGCGCGGAGAAATGCTTGTCCCTGTGAACAGCCAGGCTGCGCGCTGGAGAACGGCGCTGTGCTGCTCGCAGCGGTCTTCCACACTGCCAGCTGTGTGGAAGACTTCCGCAGTGTTCAGCTCTACTGTACGCCGGGTTACAGTAGTTACCGGGGTTACAGTAGTTACGCCGGTACACCGGCGGGAAGCGCAGCTGCGAGGCAGCGCAGCGCCGTTCTCCAGCGCAGCCGCCTGGCTGTTCTCCCAGGACGAGCATTTCTCCGCTGGTCAGCCCCATAGACTGTATATATAAGGTCAGCCCGCGATTCTGCTTTCTCCGCTTGTTGTTGTACCCGTTGAATGTCGGGGTTCGGGGTAAATGATGGTCTTCATAGCCCCCCACCCTCTCTTTCTCTCTCTGTCTGTCTGCTTGTGTGCTTGTAGTGGATGGGCAGAGGGGGACATTTAATTATGTGATTGGGAAAATTAAAACTCCAGGACAACAAGGGGAATACAAAGTATGGGATGCATATTTGATAATTTATATCATATAAAATATGTAATTTATATCGTTTAAAATCATGGGGGGAGAGGGGGGAGGGGGGAGCTGGCTCATTAGCATTTAAAGGAACAGGCACTCAAAACAGGTCGCTCTGTGGAGGGCTGTTTTATACAGGGTAAAAAGGGTGCTGTTTTATATGATCCTTGTGGTATTTTGACCAAAGTATGTTACAGACATTTCATTAAGACCCCAAGGAACCATATCAACTTGTGGTAAAATGGGCATGCTATGTCCCCTTTAAGGCTGATTCATGCTTCTGGGTCGAATCTACGTCGTAGGTGCACATGTAGCCTACACACGGTGCCAAGCATTTATAGTTGTGTGTAGGTGTGTGTGAGTCACGCTGCAATAACACCATCAAAACACTAGTGGCAGTAGAGTTTCTATGCTGCTGTTGAGTGTCTACCAGTTTCTGGTCCGCTTATTTACAACTTCTCTGGCGTCTCTGTTTTCCAAACAATGGCGAGTGTTACTAAGTGATCGTGTTGGAGTCTGAGCTGATAGATGTTGAAGAGCAATTTCTTTTCTTAAATAACTGCAACGAAGAAAAGAAAGGCGTCGTTCATGTTTGTTCCTTCAACTCACAAATGGGGGAGAGTCTGCCGGAGATGCGATGACACCAAGCGGACCACAGCTCTTGTGTAGTTACATTTTTGGGGAGGTGCACGTGAGGGTACGGCGTTGGGCCAATCGTAGGGTGCACGTCTACACGTAGACTACGGCATAGCTTCGACGCAGAAGCATGAATTGGGCTTTACACTGGACTCACACGTACCCGTTTTGTTAACGCTTGATGATGGTCGTGGCCACCGCTTGATGCTGGCATGATCATTATAACGACACAGTTCAATGCTCTGGACGCACCACATAGCTGGTTTACGTGCTACCCTGCCATGCTAGACTGTTAGTACAAACATTAATCACACATTGATGAATATTTATTTTAAATACACTAGTTTGTAAGGAAAATCCATATATACTGTTTCATGTTAGCCTATTTGATCAAATATATAAGTTATACTTATTCCTTCAAGTCCTATTGTAAAAAAATAAATAATGTTAAGAGCACAAAATTAAATCAAATGTCACTAATCTCATTTCTAACAAACCTTCTTTATTCCTTAGTTATTTTAGTCCCCAAACAGCTCGACAGCCCCACTGTCACAGCTACAGGGCAGCCACTTGAGATGATGATACCACACAAATATGTTGTATTTAGGGTTACTTAAGACACAATGTTTGGTTAAGTGTGGCTTAAGTATCAAGTGGACCCCTGAGTCCTGAGGAAAAGCCCACATCACCCACTTGACAGAGGAGCGGTACTATGTGGCCTTTAAACACCCCAACAATAGCTGCGGGGAATATTCAGAAACAACAAGCCCCCTGTTAGATTAAAACAGCAGCGCTCTACTTCCCACAGTGAAGGAACTGGATTAACATGGATATTTTCCCCAAGACAGGAAATGTGAATGTGTGGGTCTGTGAACCTCAACCCGCACAAAAAATAGCTCAAATACCTGAACTCAGTACTATTTAATTAAGTGCTGCTTTTAAAATTGTATTATAATGATTAAAAGTCTAATTACCCTTCTTCATCACCAACTTTTTTCATATTGAAATTGATAACATAACATGAAGAGAGCTAGATATGAACATTTCCTTTAGATGATCCTAACTCCGAGCAAAGTGTATTTGTTGTCTGTTGGATTGTAAAGCCTCTGGGCGTCTTCAAGAATAAAGAACCCTCACTGAGATACAAGATCCCAGCAGGATAACACAGCTAATATAGCAGGACATTTCCTACTGCTGTAACGGATTAGCAAGCCTCTCTGCAGGGGAACACAAACACACAAACAATGGTGGTTTGACCGACTGTGTGTGAGATCAGCCTCATATCCCACCTGTTAAATCCCCAATTTCCTTTAATCAGACATTCTCCCTTTCTTCTTTTCATTTTGGAGCAAATCATGTTCCCCAGTTGCATTATTACTCACTTCATTATCGTTAAAATATACATATCATACATATTATTGGCTGTTTTTTCCGTGGAAATAAATGTATTGTTTTTTTTGAAGGGTTGCCTTCCTCATAGAGTAAATGACCCTTGCGTTAAAAATAGCCGGCCGGTGAAATTGCCAACACGAGAAATTTCCAAGCTCATTGACTTTGTTTGTTTGTAGCTGATTTGACCGTCCTTATCTTCCTCCTCCCAGATTAGTGCTGCACTCTGCCTGTTTTCACACCATTGAGGCCAATCCACATCCTCTTTACTGGGGGGGGCTCCCGTGGAGATCAGTGACGCCTCACTGACCACATCAATCAATCATTCTCCCTCCGACCACCTCTCTCCCAGTCCCCTTTTGTCTCTCTCTGTATGTCTCTGTCTCCATATCTCCCCGTCTCGCCTACACAACTCTAATATCTGTCTCATCCCTCTTTCCCACACATGACATGGGAACTACTTATCATAAAAAGATAAATGTCGTCGTCGTCAAGAGCGATTCGCCGACAGCTCCTGTCTTGTCCTTTGGCTAGTGAGTTACAGTGGCAAGTAAAAGTCTGTGAAGTCTTTGGTTTTGATTAGTTGGTCATAAATGTGAACTAATCTTCATCTAAGTTACAAGTGTAGACAAACACAATCTGCTCAAACTATTGTTGTCTTTTGCAAGTTGGAAGTTTTGGGGGGTTAACCTTTGGCAGCAATAACCTTAAACAGGAGCTTGTATTAGCTGCTAACTAGATCAGACTGGAGTTGAGGAGCATTCGTCCAAAAAGTCATGTTTCAACCCTAACCCTACAATATCTGAGGTGAACTGGTCAGTCCTGACTGGGCCACATCAACAGGTGGATTTTCAGGCGAGAGGTGGAGCAGCCGATGTTGGTTTTAATCACCACAGTCTCTCTTAACATCTTTGTCTGTGTCTTCTATGTGTGTGGGTCACCTTTTTCACCGGGAGATATTTGCTTTCTTTTGGGGTTTTTTCATTCTTGCATCTGTTGCACATTAGAAGCATCATCAACCCCCCTCACACATCGAATCCTTCTGGATTTTTACAGACTTTATACCAGGAGGCCAGGCGAATGAGTTCAGTGCATGTCTGCCGCTACCTTTACATCAGCTGTCCACGCTACTTTGTTTTCAAGCGCCCAAAATGGAGAAGTTTGGAAATACTGCTCTCCCTGTTCCAGTTTGAAAACTCAGAGTCTGCATTGTCATATGAACGGCAAAAATTGAAACCTACTGTTTACCCCAGCATGCACATACCCAGTTCCCCGTGCCAGTGAGCCACTCTGAAATGATCCTATGAGGTAACTTGATAAACTTCAGATTTCCTTTCATCATGCAAGCTCTGCAGACACAGAGGTCTGACCATATTTTAAGAAAAATGTATGTATAAATGCTAATGATTTCAAAGGCTTCACTGAACTTTTCTCACAACCGTAGAGCCAATTGTCAAATGGGTGCTGAAGTTTTAATAGATACATATTATTTAATCATAATTAATAATAATTAATGTGTTTAAAGCCAAATTAATTGCAATTAATTTAGTTTTTTAATCTAAATTCCAGTTTTTTTCAGGTGAGTGTCTCCCCACAGAAAGTTTCTCCAGGTGCCACGTGTCAACCTAAAGCAGCCATACGGTCTGCAGCCGAAGAAAAACTCTACACTTGTCTCCATAATGGGGTCAACTACGCAAAATCTGTAAAAGAAGTCAAGTGACAATAGAGATCAGTTGAACTTTTACTCCCTGCATAGTAAAGGCTTTTTGTTCCCGCATTGCCCTCATGGGAGGTCACATAGTGTGACACAAAATGAAGGCCTCGTATGCGTGTCCCGTGAATTGTGACAATAATATGGGCCTTTGTCAATGCTCCTATGCAATCCTAGACTCGGTTCAGGCAGGAAAGCTCACGCAATGAGAGGGTTTGAGTTGATGAGTCATGTTTAGTTGCATCGAAACGTCATCTCAGGGAAACAGGGTCGTCTCACGGGATTTTCACATATCTCCAGCCTTTAACTTTGATAGATATAAAAGTTACAGCATCAGACTTTTTATCTGTACATTATTGTACTTCTGCTCGCTTTCTAGATTATTTTGTGTTTTTGACTCAATGTTACAGCACTTTGAATTGCGTGCTTTGTATAAAATGTGATATTGTTCATAGGATTATATTCCTATCTACAGTATCTGTATCCCCACAATCCTGTCACACTGTCTCTCCTGCTCTTCATACCAACCTGTCTGCTCCTCATTGTACCTTTTTGCTCCTTAGTCTGTGTGTCT
Organism: Hippoglossus stenolepis; assembly: GCF_022539355.2. NCBI lineage: Eukaryota > Metazoa > Chordata > Actinopteri > Pleuronectiformes > Pleuronectidae > Hippoglossus > Hippoglossus stenolepis. The sequence goes on from NC_061491.1 coordinate 18,843,174, forward strand.
GCCAGCCTGGAAAGGTCAGTAACTAAATGGGCCGAGCGTAAACAATGCCCTCGATACCCAGGACAGGAACAGCCAGTGTCCCACAGCCAACGTCCTGCCACCACCAACACAAGCGATGTGTGGCCAGCCCTCCCTATTCATCTTCACCCTTCTCCCTCTTCCTCCTCGCCACACTTGCCTTTCTACTCTTCTCCTCCTGTCTTGTTCTGATTTTGGCCACTTCTCACTTTTTTTTCCCACCAATGCACGCTCTCTCTCTCTCCCCTGCCCTCGACGTCTCGGTGTCCGTCCTTCCCTGCCTTCCTTTCCTTACCTTTCCTCCCCTCCTCGCCCCATCAGTACCCATCAGGAGGAACCTAATAGGAAATCAAAGTTTCTGGTGGAAGAATGGAGTGGGGCTCAGCGTTACCGTCCCCTGGGTCCTCCCTGGTGAAAGAGGAGTGCAGAAAAGACTCTATACTGGCACCGTGGAGGGGAAGGTTAATGCAGCAGATAGTCTTTCCCTTGCTCTCTTTGCGTGTCTCTTTATTCATTCTTTTTTCAACCAGACACACACTCGCTCCAGCTCTTTTTTTTTTTTTTTTAGCTCTTTACCCTTTATGCTAGCTTCCATTCTCACTCACTCAAAGCACACACACACGCACTCAATGCATATTCACTGTTGGGTTTTTTTCATCTCAGAGTGAACAGTGCAGCAGGTGAACTCAGCTACCTCTGGGCCGATGGTGTTTGGTGAGGTTGGACCTGCAGCCTGCCGCTGCTCCATCCGTCCTTTGGGATGCGGTGTGTATGGTTGTGGAATGGATCGTGTGTGGGTGTGTGTGTGTGTGTGCGAGCCGCCCCCGGCCCGGTACGGCACGCACCCCTGCCCTTCAAAGCTCTGCCTATGTGTAGCAATTGACTCCATGGCCCCCGTGAGCTCAGGTACTGCTGCCTCGTCAAGCATGTCAAGAAGCGTTTACAAAGGCCATCCCTGTGTTTCACGACATACGGCATTATGTTTTCCATTTAAATAATAAGCAGTATATTGAATCGTATTGATCAGTAGACAAAGTCTCACAAACTCTCGCACCTTGATTTTTACAAATTGCAAATGTCGTTTTCCAAAAAAGCCTTTATTCAAAGGTGCTTTCAGACATGCACTAGGCATTTTCCTGAAATGTTCCACAGATGCTGTATGTATGCAAATGTCCATGTAAGATGCCGCAGACATTTCCTGGAACTATTACGCCCAGTATACAACATACAGCATGAAAATGTTGATGGTGTTTCTAACACAAGACGGATGCAAAACTGACAAAACAAAAAGAATATCAGGATGAAAAATGGGAGCCATAGACAAAGACATCAACTTTGACAGACGATGAGATTCGAGAGCGTTTAAGAATAAGGGCCGACATCAATGTTGATGTGCTGTTGTTCCGGACATTTTCCTGTTGTTGTGAACATGTCTGAATGGGAAAATATTCTGCTGTGCTCCTTATATGAGAAACGGAGCCCACTTTTCCGGACATTTTCCCCTAGTTTATGACGTCTGAAAACGGCTTAAAATAATGCTCACTAAAATAAAAAGTACATATTTATTTCAAGGTAAGACAAGATAAAACATTAAATATAAGCGGCAAATACCTAATTTAAGAACCTAATTTAATATTAGTGTTGAGAAACAGCTTTTTGGGAAATTACTTTACTTTTCCCTTCAGTTTTGCTCAAGGCCTCGAGGTTAAAATACCACCACAAAAGGGACCACAACATCCCCACTTCAGCTGGGGCCACTTCTCCGTCTTTATTGCTTGCAGTTGTTCCTTTCTTCTCACTATCTATTTTTATAAAGTGCCCTCGAAGGCTGTAAATAAAAACATGAATCCCTGGAAAGCAAATAATTGAAATAATTCATGTCTATGACACCACAGTTTTTCTTGTAGGAGAAGGAATTTCAAATGTTTTGGCATGCACATGTGCGTTGGAGTGCATATCGCTCACAAACATACATTTACGACGTCACACATATCAATAGACTGGCAGAAAGCGGCACGTAAAAAGCGGGGGCTAAGCCTAGAATTAGTCCCATATTCACTGTCAAGCATCAGCCTACTCTAGTTGGAGCAGTCCAGATCCTGCTGTGTTAAGCTGCTTAAACACTCAAGAGGTGGAAAAGATTAAACAGCGTGAACGCCTTGAGGCACGAAGGAGTGAAGGGAATGCTGGAGGAGAGGGCAGGGGTTGAGAGCAGCTACGGAACAGGGTGGGGCACAGGAGCCGCAGCAGGAGGGGGTGGCAAAAGATGAAACATATAATTTCGTATGGATTCAGGGTGAAAGAGGAAGAGTGGGAGGCCACATTCGGGAGAAGAGAGGGAATGATGCTGTCGCTGCGTCCCGATTGCCATTAAACAAATTCTGTGTCCTCCTCTCTGGTCCGTTCATCCATCCCCTCCAGTACCTCTCACTCCTCCTCTCCCCTCATGCCTGCACACCACCCACCTGCCCTCTGTACTCCCCCACACAAGAGTTCGGATTCTTGGAAGGTGTTGGGTGTCTAAAGTGTCACAACTAAACAAAACCATTTGAAAACAAAGTGGGCCGGTGAATGTGCCGGCGCAATCCGAGCCCTGTGCCTTTGTGGTCGCAGAGAAAAATGGCCTCTCAGAATCAAGGGGATGGAGGACGGGCAGGGGGAGGCACACCATTTCAATCTGCAGGTTACCCCCCCTCCATCCACCCGCCCAGGCCCACTTTTACCGCCTCCTCTCCACCCCACGCACACCCACACTTTTAAGTGCACCCTTCAAAGGTGAACGAGCTTGTCTGTGTTACCTCCAAGAACAAGAAACTCATTCAACTCTGTTAGTCTTTTTCTTTTAACCCACTTTCATTTGTGCTTTTCCCACTTCAGACTATATGTAATTTCCGTATGAATGAAAATGAAACGGTTAACAAATATCAGATGATATCAACAGACTGGATTTCAGACATGAGTAATTCCAATTCTACCAGGGATTTAACAGATTTCAAATGTGATAATTTGACAAGGAACTATCACAATGACAACTAAGATAAAGGCCTCGGAGAAACGTTATGAGTAAGTGACCATGAGACGGTTGTACAACAAGGTGTTGATGCAGTTGTGAGTCATTTCATGTCTTTCAGTGTAAAATTAGAACTTTGGGGATTAACATTCAACGGCCAAAACAGAAGTCAAATGTCCTTACAATGAATGCATTGTTTAAAGAAATGCCTATGGTGTTCCTTTGTGCATCAAGAGGCGCTGACATCAAGATCATTTAGTCAATTTTATCTTTCCTGTTTATGGACCATGTATTTATATCGTTTTATTTTATTTTAAAAAGGCTTAGTTGAGTCATTTCCTTCATTTTCAACTGTGAGAAAAAATACAGATCATCAGTCTTGTCGACGCTGCTGATTATGGGAAAGTGATGCCCCTGTGTGCGTGTGTGTGACTGTGATGAACTGTCTGTCAATCATAGTTGGAGTTAATTATTTCGTTGCCCTGCTGGGTGTGAGTGTGTGTCAAGAACTCTGACCTGGAGACTAGGGGTTGGGTGACACACACACACACACACACACACACACAGACACACACTTGGAGGGGTCCACCCATGTCTTTCCACGGATCGTCCATTGGCCACCTGACTAACCACTTGGCTCCCCACAATGAGTTAAGTGAACATGTAGGTCTTCTCTGTGCTTTCTTTTCTCAACAGATGTTTGTATGTTATTCATCTTCCTGCAGTGTTACACTGACGACGAGAATAGGGCTTTTAGTTGAACTAGAGAGAAAATGTGCTAAAACGTGTGTGTGTGCATGTGTGTGTGTGTGTGTGTGTGTGTGTGTGTGAGAGAGAGAGAGAGAGAGAGAGAGAGAGAGAGAGAGAGACGGTGAGGGGCAGGCCCCATGGGAGATCAAGTCGTCCTGCAGACAGCACAATGGACACCCCTGGGTAGGGTCCTTTCTGTCAGACAGATTAGAGGCAGGGGGCATAAAATAACACACCATTTTTCAGTGACTGGTTAAGTCAGCTAGTGTGTTAGTCTCCTGTCAGTGTGTGTCTGTGACGTACAGGAAACAAACAAACAGTTAATAGTTAATGGGTTTAACTTGTCCTGTTACCAGGTACAAATATCTTTCTTTGTCTGCACCCGGTCCGCCATTCTCAATTGTACATATCTGCAGCTTTAATACGTAAACACATGATCGCGACAACAAATAAGATCACATTTTAAAATGACATTTCACCAATAGTGACCAGATGTTCTTACCGTCCAAGTGGCATAAGGTAGGTGCCTGATTTTAACCGTCTTCAGAGATTTTTTTATATTTTAAATGTTTTTCATACTTTTTTTTTTCCTTCTAAAGATGGTTTAAATATCCCAGAATAAAAAGGCCAGTGAGCACTCCCGCCAATGGTGTAGGTGGTAGAGTAGTAGGGTATTTCATTGTATATTTATTCTACATTGACCCTAGTGACCAACATCAATTATCGAAGCCAAATAATGATCACCAACCCGCCAGGCGTGAACAAATCTTACCAGTATGATCCAATAGCCACTGCCTCTGTGAATAAACAATAACAGAAAGCTCCTGTTTTAATCAGATCTAAACCAAAAACCCTGCTTTTCATTTTCCCACAGGAGAGAAATAAAAGCTTGTACAATAACACGTGTCTCACACCATAAACCCAGCCACACACTGTGAGCCAAATTGATGGAGAGTCACCCAAGAATGAAAATTAAAACACTGTCACCTTGTTTTTAAAGATGAAGGATGCCGAGTAAAAGAAAAGTGAGCGGGGAACTTATTGGATTAACGTCCAACACAATCGCATCTGCGCAGATTTGCCTCTGTGCTGTAAATGTGATTGTTGGCAATAACATGTCGATTAAGGGGCCGTGGCTGGACTATTGGAGGCTTTGTGTGAGTCTGCAGAGGAGGAGATTGGATTAGTGAGGGCCGGAGTGGGAGGCCTGAGGGACACAGATTGAATACTGATGAGAGGGTTCAGAAGTAAAAGTAACAGTTTTCTCCACATTCGGTATTTTCTTTATTTTGCCTTGTTTCATTACAAAAACATCACTAGACGCAAAGAGTAGTTTTGTGATTTATGAGATACTGTTTTATATGTTAAAAAAATTGAGCTGAAGTTTGTCGAAAAAGTTTAAAAAAATCATTGATTACTTTAGGAATGAAAAAAATATTGAATTGATAGCCAATCAAGGATGGACACTAAGTACATAAATGGCTCAATGACAGTATCTCATTACTTTCCCTTTTGTTCCAGGAACAAGTGACATCGTGGAGAACAGTGGCAAAGATATATTGTCTGTCCTTCAGACATTTCACATATTCAACTCTTCATTCCAGTTTTGCACATTAACACAGTGTTTTAACCTTGTGTAAGAAAAACATTTGAACCTTGTATGATCAACCAGACATGCTGCAGTAGAAATTAAACATGGCACAAACAGCTTCACCTGACCGCTAAGCACAGTTCAGGAGTTTTGTTGTCAAGATCACAGGCCTGCTAACAAGCTGCACCAATTTAAGCTGTCTTTGTGCTGTTTTCACTTTGCAACAGACAAAGTCTACAAGATGAGGATGAACATATGTTGGACATCTCAGGTTAACTTCACCAAATAGCTAACATAAACCCTTTGCTTCTAAAGCTGCCTCAGGGACCATGAAGTGCTAAACCTCCAACGATAGTGGACGATACTGTCCTGAGTGGAACCATCATAACCAGTAGGGCCACAAAATTGTTGCTAATAATATGTTAAAGCTAAGTCCTGGAAGTATTGCTAAGTTATGACTGTAATAAGTGCTGTAGTGAACTAGTTAACCAGGCATGCCAATGTTAGCAACTTATGCTAGAGCACAAATTCATATCCATCATACTTCAGTTGTATTTTTTATTGTGACCCTGAATACAGGTTACTAAGATTAAAAAGTTTGAGGAGGGCATTTTGCAAACAATCAATTGGACAACACCTTTGTAGAGATCAACATTCCCACTTGGCGATGATAAAATCACCTACCTTTGTTTGTACATGCTATATTTCTTTTGACTTCATGTTACTTCTTCCCTGTCTCCACCTCTGGATCTCAATCCTCCATCTGTCTTTCCCCCCCAAGACGACCAAGAAAGGGCCTCTCTGATTTCCACCTGACAAATTGTCTTATCGGTCAGTGAGCCGATTGGGGCGAATGAAAACATGACCTTCTCAGACGGGGGTCTCTGACAGAGAACTCCAGGTACATTGATCAGGACCGATAAAAGCTCAAGGAAGAGGATACCGCACACTCACACAGAGACTTATCTCCAGGTACGCTGATCAGCGATGATAGAGCCTTACGAGGATAAGGGAGAGCAGTGGAGTGGCAAACAAGCGCCATTAGGGTTATTCTATTCATACTCAGAGAGAGAGGGAGAACAGCGTATAGGCAGTTAAGTGGCTAACAAGATCCATTAGTAGTACTAAGATCTTAAGAGTGATGGAAGGCAGACAGGCCGACTGACTGACTGGTTTACTGAGTGACAGGTGTGGGTGGGGACTGAAACAGAGAGGGTGAAGAAAAGAAGATACTTGGATTTGTTGCGAGAGAGAATAATGAAATAAACATGTGTACAAATAACTTGATCATAAAGAAGTTTTTGTATAATTCATATTTTATATAGACTATAAAACTTTACAGGTGTGAGAATGTACCATCCTGAGAAGAACATGAGTGGACCTCTTCACAAGTGAGCAGTTTTAGTAATGGGTCCATGAGTTTGAAGAATTATCAACTTCTGAGAACTTCACCTGCCATCAGGGAGGAGGTACATCTTCCTTAGAAGGACTTAATTTAACAGATATTTAATTAATTTATTCATTAATTTTCTCCATTTTAACAGAAATACAACTTTTTACAATACACTTTCTTCAAAAAGTTATACAATACAATAGCTGAAATAAAAACATGCCAACATCAGACGAACATTGGTCTACAAATCAAGCGATGTGAACTATAGGGAGATGCAGCCCACGTGGGTGATGACGACAAGGAGTACAAAAGTCTCTAGTATGGTCTATGAATTACAATGTGAAACCCAAACTAACCAGATCAAATGTTAACAATCCAACAAAGACATGGACCTTGGTTTCGGACGATGATCCAGATTTTCAGGTGTGAAAACGCCATAAGATCATTTGTCTCATCAGTTGTTGGGTTTTTTAACAAGCTGTGGGTAAATTAGCTGTTACAAATACCTGTTAACACAATAAATGTTGACGTAGTTGTGTCCTGGATCATTTCTTCTTATTGTCTGTAATTAGCCATATAGGTGTTGACTACCACTGGATTAGGACTTTAATGTTGTCACATTCACATTTTCACGTCAAGTAATATACCATCAGTGTGCCTTTGCTTGAATGTGTGACACAATTGACCCATGTGACACACAGCCAGGTGATGTTACATTGCACTGCAGGAAAGGACCTTTTTGCTGGTTTACCCCCGACTTTTTTTTTAATGCTAAAATGAAGAACGGGGCCACTTTTGATACATTCCTTGTTTTGGTGTTAACACTACCTGAGTCATTTTGTCATCAGATCTCTATTCTGAGCCAAATGTATCATGACGAGCTGAACCTGGCTGCATCCCCATTGCACGTGATCCTGAAACAAGATCAGTGAGGAGAAAAACAATCAAATAATACATTTACCAGAATTAAAGGATCAAGATGAGAGGCAGGTGTAGGTGACAGTGGGAAGAAAGAGAAGGATCAGTGGAGGGTGGAGAGTGCATGGGGATACAGTGCAAAGGGCTGGCTAACCTTTCAGATCTGCCCCATTGTCCTACATTAAAAGCATCAGCATCCATTGTGAGAGCTGGGGGACAAGGTTTCCCTGCAGACCGAGGGAAGTTAGACGAGGAGGAGAGAGGAACGAGACAGAGAGCAGCAGAAAGTTTTTTTTTAAAGTCAGAGGATGTGACTGGAGAGTAAGGACAAAAAGTATGATAGAGAGAAAGAGAGGAAAAAAGAAGGGGTGAAGGTAAAACAACTTCGGGTGTGTGCGCAAAATAAACAGCCCCTCCCTATTTACCTCACGCTTGGCTGCCCCGGGACGGAGAGAGAGAAGGAGAGGGAGAAAGAGAGCGAGAGGGGATGGGGGAAGAATGGCGGGTCACACTAGACAGTGGGGGCTTTGTGGGCACTTATCAGAGACTGATGGCAAAGCACTGGACCCAAAGAGGAGAGACAGTGAATAGAAAGCGATGGAGTGTGTGTGTGTGTGTGTATTTGTGTGTCTGTGTGTGTGTTGGACTGGAGATATGGAAGAGATTGAGGAAAGAGAGAATAGAGGGATGATACAAATACAGATGAGACAACTGCGAAGGGCAAAAAGGGTCAAAGAGTACGGCTCAGAACGGCAAGTGCAACAAGCAGCAGCACAGCGGAGACCTGTAGATCACTTTACCAGCCTGAATGCAACCTCAGGTGAGACGGAGAAGGAGAGGGAAGGAGGGAGCACAGGGACACCAACAATGAGCGAGAAGGTCAAGGAGGGGTATATGATATGGAGGGAGAGAAAATGGAAGGTGGAGGAAGGAAAGGCCCGAGAAGATTGGGTTACACAGGAGGAGAAGTCCAGTGTCACATCCATCAAGATGCTGTTTCACGGAGATGGTGACTCTGCCATGGATGTGGGAGAAATCAGGATATGAAGCGAAAATGGACCCAGACGAAAGAGAAGTCGTCTTTGTGGTTGTTGTCGTCGTTCCTCGCTTTGTAACTCCACGTCCCTCCTTCACTTTCCCACTCACACATACACACACAGAGACACACACACACACACAGACACACAAACACACTCAGTCAGCGGCAGCTCCCAGCGCCCCGCGGTGCGCCTGCTGAGAGGGGTCATGTCAGACATCAACTCCCGTCGCGTCAGCTCTTTTTCTCCCACAATTCAACACAGCTGAGCCTGTCACCACGCTAACCTCCCTTCCCCCCAAAACGGCCCAGACACTGGCCCCTAACATTCACATAGACACACACACATATTTAGGATGTACACTCATGAGCCAAACTGCACACACACACACACACACGCACACACACACGCACGCACACACACACACACACACACACACACACACACACACACACACACACACACACACACACACACACACACACACACACACACACACACACATTCACATGTCTTATCAAACACACACACATTTAGATGCAGTGGCGTCCCAGTGGAGACCGACCCCCAACTGGTGTCCACCAGCAGGGGTGTTGATCCTGTGCTGACATTCCCATCTCAGTCGTATCAACTTCCCTGCCACTTTGCAGAATGGAGAGGGCAGGACGCGGACGCGGCACACACACACACACACACACACACACACACACACACACACACACACACACACACACACACACACACACACACACACACACACAGTCTGCCAGAAAAAAAGAACAACTTAACGGGTTTTTCATTCTCTTCCTGTCTCGGCTCTCGTCTCCTTAGATAACTTTATAAATTAGTTTTAAAGTCTTACTTCACCTTGTGCATGTACTATTTTGTGCCTCTGCCGACTTGAAGCTTGTTTGTATCTTCATGTTCATTATACATTTGGGAAAGTTTCTGTGTCCTGATCCCTCAAACTGCTGTCACTTGTGATACAGTGAGGAAAATGGCACAACACTTTAAGATGATTCAATGGTTGAGCGAATGCATGAGTGCCATTTTACTTGCTTTTCAAACTCGATTTCAATACATTCTGTTGATCCACCATGGTTAAGATTTCAAGTTGTTTTGGGCCTCGTGTTTGCACATGTACATCTGGAAGCAAATCTAAAAAGGAATGAAAATGTATAGAAATGCTAAGACAACTATAATTTTGTAAGCGTAATCAAGATAGGACAACCACTATTAACAAACTAAAATCCCTGACAAAGATATGTAATCAATCATATAGCTCATAATATTGTATGTTTAAATGACTGAGATATAATTGGCATCCTTTGATTAAGCGATTGTAGACAGGAGGACAATTCGAAGGCATGCAGCGCCAACAAAGCTCAGCGTTCTGTCAGGCAGCCTGGGGATCAGTCATTGTCCCCCTGTCTTTCTGCACGTCTCCTTCAGTTTAATTAAAACACTGCTAATGTGACAGACCCACACAAAGTTGACTGCAGCCACTCATTCTGCTGCCACAGAAAACAATGCAAAATAAAGTGAAAGCTTTTAGCTAAACCACATCTAAGACGCATGAAAGAGTTTCTTTTCAGCCACGATTATGATAATAACAATAATCCAATAATTAATTATCATCATATCAGCCATGGATGTTAACATGTTAGAAGAAATAAACAGTTTACAGCATCACGGAGAGGATGCATGAAAGGAAGTGTGTCATTTTTATGAAATAGCTGAAATGAAGATTATTTCATTAAGGAGTACAAACAGGAGGACAATGCAGAGGAATGCAGCGCTAACAAAGCTCAGTTTGACTGATGTTCTGTAAGGCAGCCAGGAAGATCAGTCATTGTCTCTCTGTGATTGGTGGCTTGTCTCGGCTGCTCCGCAGCATCACCTCCAGCAGCATGGGAATTCTCCCCTGCTGCTGTTTCTTTTTGCCTGCAGAGAGAGAGAGGGGTTGTATGAGTGATGACTAAACAAAGGTAGCACAAAAGAAGTGAAATGAGTGTTTGATAAGTTATCTGACAGCCGATATCGAAGAGGACTTGAGACGCTTTTAATGACATCAAAAAGAAGGAGGGACCAAAATGAACTTTTGATGCTTTGATCTGTATCAATGTGTGAGATATATCGCTACAGGATGCAAACTATACAAGCTTTTGTTTGCACATTTATGTACTCTGTAAATGACATAATGAGACCAGTAGTTTGTCTATGAAGACAAGTGATTAGACAAACAGTCTTTAATATATCTGTTATTAAACGACGGTTAATGAAAGTTTCCCACTTCAGACTACAACACTTGACTTCGTGTCAGCTTCAATGGATCGGAGACAGAACAAAGATCTATAAAAACCTCTCAGTATGTTAGAAATGCTCACTTTTATATTTATTTATACACAACTCATATGCAGCCCTAACAAATGACATTTCAAGCAACAAACTTAAACAGATAAACATACAGTATAGTACAAGCACCATGTGTTGGCTGTGACCCCTGGGTAAAAACATTCACAAAGTCTGCAGTGGGGTAACATTGGTTTCACGTAATGCTATGCTATGCTATGCTATGCTATGCTATGCGATAAAATATTGCATTTAATGCTTTTGACATAAAAATAACAATAATATGCTTCTTTATTTATCTCTGTTTAATTCATTTTGCTCTTTGTGCCCCACTGGAACCATCCTTCTCCGGGACTCTTCATGAGGCCAGATGAATGAACTCCAGCAGCATAGCAAAGTGACAACTTGGGCATGCTTGCTTTTCAGTTTAAATTTACTCTGTGTTTTCCAGCAATCCATTCTAGCTTCTATTTGAAACTTTCAATATTCAAACTTGGCCAATGATCCCTCATCTTTATGTCATCTCTGCGATATGATATCTTGCAATACAGCCATGGTGTCATATCAAATCAATTGCCCAAAACCTTTGGATAAAAGTTATTTTTTGTGTATGGAAATTTTTATATTCTGGGTCTGATAAATCAATATGAGAAAAGAAAGTACAAATACAACAGCCATAGTGAAGTGGTTTTTTATTGTCAGTCTATCTCATATTCTCTTTATACGATGGCAATGGAGATATTGTGTTTATTGTTATCTTAATATAAGAGCACAAGATTATTGGGTGTGCTGGCATCAGTGAAAGCTAATAAGCACAAATAAAGGAAAAATTGATAGTGTGTTCAAACCAATTACTAGCCTGTGGTGTGGAACAGGGTACACTTGGCATAAATGAAAGCAACTGAAGCTGTCAAACTCATTTAAAAGGAGCCATAAACTGGTTAAAGTCAATAGCAATAGAAGAAAAATGAAGTTATGTCTCTCTGTCATCAAATCTCACAGTGAATTTCTTTGTCTCTCTCATCTCAAAGCCGTATCAGTCAGAATCGATAGCGACAATTATTTTTTAACATGAAATATGTTCTACCCTCAGAAAGAGCTTTCATATGGGGTGGTGTGTGTGTGTGTGTCTCTGTGTATTTCTTAGGGGGGGTGTTACATCCCAGACGTGTTACCACGGTGACAAGGTGCTCCCTGCCGCCGTCGGGTCTCGGCCAAGTTGGGCGCCATGGTGACTGGGTGGTGACAGACTTTGTGACGAGTCCACTGGGAGACCATGGTTGGGTCAAACTTGAAAGTCCCATGCATACGCAGACATGCATCCAATGGACACAGTGACACATGCACTTGACATGGACGCTAAATGTGAGAAACTTGAGCAAGCATGATTTACAGTTGATGCATACACAAACGTTTTACATATCACATGCAATCATGTACATGTACCGTATGAGAAGTACACACCTACAGTACGCACACTCAACTCCAACCCTCTGGATCTGTGTTTGTGTGTGCAAGTGTGTGTATGTGTGTATGCATACTGACATGTGAAAATTTGTTTTCAGAAGTCAAATTCCATTATCAAATGTCATACTCGCCTGTTTCCCTTTCTCAATGGTAATTATTACAGGCTTTTATCTCAGTTATTGCCTCCAGGCAAAACATTCATTATAACATTCACTGTGTGTGTGTGTGTGTGTGTGTGTGTGTGTGTGTGTGTGTGTGTGTGTGTGTGTGTGTGTGCCTCAGCATTGCAACGGCCTGGTGATTTGTGTTTCAGTGTTGTTGCATGTGTGCCTGCTTGTCTGTGTGTGTGGGTGTGTGCATGTCCGTACACACATAGACACCTACATAGTCGACATGCACGAAATTCCTGACAGAACAAAACAAACGTAGGAACCAACAACAAATGTCTATCTTAATGCAGATGTAAGACACACACATACACACAAACACACACACTCACATGTTTATGTATATATACACACAAAAACCTTGACCAGGACGACAGGAGAAGGCAAGGAGCCACAGTTTGAGCTTCCTGCTGTGAAGTGTCGTGACCCCTATCAGACTCTGTGTCAGTCTGCCTATTGTGCCATGAGTAGAGCGCAAACACACACACATGCACACACACTCATGCACGCACACACACGCAACGCTATAACTTACATGGTCTCCATGGCGATGATGGGGGCGACAGTAAGGCGGCAGGATGGCGCTATATTTTGACGGCTGGGGTGTTCTGACGAGAGGACCCCAACTTATTATAACACATTCACTGTATCTAAAGAGGATTCGCAGGTAGACGCACATGATAAGATGAACAACGTTTGTTATATTATATCTATGTTAATAATAAATGATCTAATATTCACAAAATAAGCTGTGACACTGTGGGGCAGTGTGTATGTGTGCGTGCAGCATGGAGGGGGTGATGGTGGGAGTGGTTGCCATTGACTTTGACCATCAAGATGAAATGAACACGAGGGCCACCACGGCTATTTAGAGTTTACAAAGGAAAGAAACAAACGCATGTAACTCTCTTATAATTAACAAGAGTACGACACTCTGTTACAAAACACCATTCAATTAAACATTTATGTCTTATGTCACACATGTTAGTAGATATACACAACTTGTTGTTTGAGCCAGGAATCCTGGAGGCTCAATGTGTGAAGTTGACATCGTGTTCAATTCAAAAGAAAGCAAATATCAACGAATTGGGACCAAATTCTGTCACGGATTCAGTTTTTTCAGAAATTTACAGAAACTGGCCTCAATTTCACACAATATTCAACTTGTCCTGATCCTAATCTGTGTCATTGAAGACATCATACATATATCATATTCCATTATTTTCTAGGCTGCTGTGTCTAATCTGGTCAACTCTAATAGGTTCTTCCTAACTCTTTCTCTTTGGCTGCACCTTGGGTACAGAGACCTAACTTATAAAAGCAAATTGTCAGTGAAACAGAAGAACTTCAGACACAGTGTATTATTTAAGTTGTTTAAAAAAGTTCAGTCTAAAAATGTGTTCTCTCGAAAAGCTGCCTGCCATAAGAGGACAGGGACACAGACATACAGAAGTTGCAGAGAGGTAGTATCACTGTCTACACCTGCAGGTGAACCCCAGCACATACCCTGATCCCATCTCAGAGAACGTGTATCTGCTGCCCCCATTTGATCAATAAATGTATGACAGTCTTTGTCTCATCAGGAGCGTGTTTCACAGAGAGATTGTGACATCTAGTGGATGGCAAACAGAAACAAGTGGATTTGACTGATTGACAATGAAATTCGAATAAAAAATAGTTTTTTATATTACTTTTCTTTACTATTGTACTTTACAAAGCTTCTATCCCATGTTTCACTAGCGATGTAAAACGTCCATCAAGACAGTTCACCTCCTATTCGTAGGAGCGTCACCAACAAGAGCGATTTAACCTGTGACACAGAGTTTGAGCTAAACCAGAAGTGTGCAGCGGTGTACTATCTTGGTTCATCCGTTAATTCCCGCCCACCGCTTACTCTGACCAATGACAGGAGTCGGCTCCACATCCTGCTGGGCCACCTCAGTTCGCGGGAAACCGGCTGTTATCGTGATACCAGGAGCAGAATAGAGCTGAAGACTCAGCAGATTAATTTGATACTAAACCGCTCCGCCATTAGTCGATGCGCGTCAAGCCACCGAGGCTACAAACGGCGCAGTCACACACGGTTCAACGCCGCCGTCTTCGAGCTAGCGCTGCCCCCGCTGCTATGCTAACACTCGCACCCGGTAGCTAGTTTGTCACATCGGCTAACGGGAAGAGCCGCTGCTACATGCGACTGGACGCAGAAGACAGCGCCGACATAAGATAGACAAAGGGGGCCGCCGCTGTCACTCGAGAAATAGTCTCCGTTTAAGATGAGCTTGTTCAATTTGGACCGTTTTCGTTTCGACAAGAAGGCGCAGGACAGCGGCTCCAACAGTCCCGAGTCGGAGAAGGAGAATAAGCCAGGTATGTTCGCGCTAGCTTCCACTGCTGGAAGCCAGATGTGTCACACATGCTATCGTTAGCATCACTAGTTATGTCATGCTATTAATATGCTCCCCTCTCCCCCTCAAACCTTCATGTCATTGTATTGGTTTTGTTCGGAGAGGTTGTTTTTGCTGTGTTGACGCTGGACAGTCAATTTAAACACAATTATCTCTAAGTTAGCATGGCGGTACTAATGCTGTGTTTTAGAAATGGTTCGAGACAATGTCATCCTACTCGTCAAGCTCCCAGACCAGAATCACATCATATAGCAGCGTCGTGATGAGGTCACACGTGTCAACACAGCGCACCTGCATTTCAAGTTCGTATGATTGTCAAGATGCATGATACATGTGAGGCCACTCTCTGGTCTGGGTCCCTCACATATCCACCATCTTTAATTTGTGGTTTCCTTGAAAGGAGGTAGATGGTTTCCAAAGAGAGTTATGCAGTCATTTTATTTACCCAGTTAATATTGTGTCATTATTTAATAACAACTTGTAAAAACGCAGCACATTGTTGCCAGGTGTCCCTCTCCTTATTAACACATCACCTGTAGTTGTAATAAATAGAGAACAGCCAACATCACTATCAGTTTGTAATGATGGACGCCTACAGAACCTTTACATCAGAGCAGGGCAGCAGAACATAGCTGCAAACTTGGCCCTGGTGTTGACATCCAACCTAACAGATCTGATTCGATCTCTCATATCGCATTTGGAGATTGTCTGAGATGCATGTGGCCACATTCTCTTTCCTGTGTGACTGATGATGTGAAGAACCACCTACTCAGCGGATGTTCTCTTAACAGCCTCAGTTTAAACATATGTTTTATATGTTTTGTTTTTTTAGCCGCCACCACCATATCAACATAGACCGCCACACAATGATTGATACTTTTCATAAATTGGTTACACTGTTCCTCAAACAGTAGCTGCGTGTATTCATTCATTCAGCCCCTCCTGACTCCACTCACTCTCTATCTTTCTCTCTTTTGCTCGAGTGGACACACAGAGCCACACACACAATTAATCATTGTCATATGATTTATCCTTAAACTCAGACTCAGTTAAGACATAATTTGGTCTTCATGAACACAAATGAAAAACATGGTTATTTGCATATATTTGGGGTAAATGAGATCCAATCACAAGTGGTCACAGGAGACGCATTCAGGAAGTATTCTAATGCCATTTTCTGAACAGATGAGCTTAAAAAGGTCCTCTCTGAACCAAAGACCAGCGTAACATCAAGTATGAAATCCAAGTAAGTGTCAGCTAAAATTTCTACATTTTCCATTGTGTCACATTCGTGGGGATTGGTACTGTTTTACAGTTGTGTTGCCTTTATTTCAACAGGAATCCAATTAGGAAACCGTCAGTTCATACGGATAAAGAGGAGAATAAGCTCGAGGAAAAAACAACCAGGCTTAAAGAGATGTTTCCTCAGTTGATGAGGGAAGAGCTACTCGAGGTGAGGCACCTTTTAAGCATATAACACAAGAGTTAAACTCCATGGACGACACCTTGCGATTTTCAGTTCGCTGTTCTAAGCACATTGTTCTGTTCTGTTTTCAGGTCATTGGGAGCACAAGCACATTGGAAGAGGCTGTAGATGCCTGCTTTTTAAAGGGCTCTGATAACAAAGGTAAGTAATCACCTTTTTCAAGAACCCAATGAAGGAGCACCCTCCTTCATTAGGTAGTGCATTGATGCAGTGACAGAACATAATCGATTCATGCTTTCCGCTACGTTCAGCCACTGCATAGTTATAACCACCACTGCTTCAGAATCAAGACAGACGAACATTAAAAGTCTGGTTGTCCTGTTCTGTGTCGGAGTTTCCGGTCCGTGTCGGCCTCCTCCCTTTTACAAAAACCTTTTTGTAATTTACAGCCCCCTTGTAATAACATTAATAATTCATATGTGTCTGACTGAATTTATTTACTAAAAAATCTGCCTTGTGCATTTATATATAAAGTTGTGAATGTGATACATTGAAATTGTTACGCAGGATGGTGAAGATGCACACCTCTACCATAAAGATGCATTTTATGGAGGAACAATTTCTGATTTGTGGTCAATAATGTTTGGTTCATTCTCAAAGCTGTAAAGCAGAAAACTTGATGCAAAACAGTAAATCTCAACCTGGTGCACATTCAGAGAAAAATAAAAAAAGTTTCAGATGTTTGAAATATGTTGCAGTCAAGCCACAGGGCTATACATAAAAAACTATAGCTGCCTCACTGGCTACGTCTCTCATTCCTATGGAACCACAGAGATAAATGGCTTCTTTTTTTTTCTCAGCTCCAGAACAAGACAGAAAGAGAAAGCTGGATGGATCCAGCAGTTCTCAGGACAGTGGTGAGATTCAAGAGACCAAGAAGAGGAGAATGTCAGAGGTAAGATTACTAATGTTACAACCCTTCAGATTTAAATGATAATGGAATAATGCGTACATATTATCGCAGTTGAAATTTTCACATACAAGAATAGGTGTTGTAAGACGCTTTAATGAAGATTATTGTATGATGATTTACTTACCCTGCAAAGTCCAGATCTCAGTGTTTTATTAAAGACTTTTTCACCTTAAAACAAAAAAGGTCTCTAATGAAGATGACGATGAAAATAATGAGCCAAGCTGGGAGAAGCAGGAAGCCATGGTGAGAAGACTGCAGAAAAAGTTTCCTGACCAGGACAAGGAGGTGAGGACACACTGACACTGTCCTTTTCTTTAACTCACCAAGCCATGTTGTTAGGAGATTCATTTTAGTACAGTTTGATTCCACCTTCCTAAACGGATCATAGTCAACTTTACTATGTTTGTGACTGAACTTGATACAGTTTTATGTGATGTTCCACTAGAGGAAGGAAGAGGTGTCGCTCTCCTCCCAGTTTTACCTTGCACAGTATCAATTGCCTTGCAGCTTAAAACCAGTCTGGAGCACACTCAGCCTACATGACCACTCGTGTACTTATTCATCGTCTTAAAATGTTATACTTAGAAAAAATGTTACTTTGAATTTCATGTTTAACAAAACCAGATTTCCAGCTGAAATTCACTGTAGACAGGAGGAAAATTTGCCATGTGTAAACACTATAGCCTTAGCTTTTATTATTTTGTGAATAAACAAATATTGTCTGTTAAGATGATGATTTTTTACATCATAAAACCTAATTTTCAATCTAGATATTGGGACAAAAGAATGAACAACAAATCATTCAGAAACACAGATGCTACTCTTGCATCTTTAGTGCTAAATGATGCCTAAGCAAAGTAGAGCACTTTCTATCATCCGTTTTACAGCTGCTTCTTATGACTTTACCATCGACCCAGACCATAGTTTTCAAGGTATCTGGAATCAGTGTATTTTGTGTTAAAGCTCTGACCCTCATTGTAGGAGCTGCGGATGGTGCTGCAGGAACACGACTGGGATGCCGAGGAGGCTCTGCAGGTTCTTCAGATGTTCTCAGACCCAGGTGTGAACGCAACGTCTTTATTCTGAATCCATCCACCTTTTCATTGACTTCATGTGTATGTGTGCTTTTAACTTTCCTGTTGTCCGCTCATACTGATTCAGACTGTTGTTTTTTCCTGGTGTCAGATACCAACTCCAGCACACCTGAGTCAGAAGAAAAGAAATCCAGCAAAT
Source organism: Hippoglossus stenolepis (assembly GCF_022539355.2). NCBI lineage: Eukaryota > Metazoa > Chordata > Actinopteri > Pleuronectiformes > Pleuronectidae > Hippoglossus > Hippoglossus stenolepis. The sequence goes on from NC_061491.1 coordinate 18,861,914, forward strand.
CAAATAGTAAAGACAAGTCAAGCACGGACCACAAAGAGTTGAGGCGCCACAAAGATCACAGAGACAGTGCAAAGAGGAATGGTAATGTGAACTCTAAAGATCACACAATTATCAGTGAAACAGATGGAGACAGTACAGATGATACAGAAGCGTCAAAAGACAGTGAAGACGAATCAGACCCAGAAGACATTAAAGTTTCCATACCCAACACAAGTAGAGCTTCCACTATGAACACGTGGCTACAAAAAAGCTCCCACCCAGTGTCTTCGTCCTCCTCTGTCAAGAAAACAACTACCTCTTCGTCCCTAAAGCCATCCTCCTCCTCCTCTTCTTCCTCCTCCTCCTCCTCGTCGTCCACTGCCCAGATGCTGTCCAGATTTGCCAGTGGCACGAGTATAGCGAAGAAACGGGCAGCAGAGAGAAAGACAAAGGCGCGTGCCTCTGATGAACGTGTCAGTTCTGAGGGGGAAAATGACGATGAAGAGGACACAGTTAGCAGCGAGTTCGAGAACTCTGATGAGGAGCTCGACGCTCAAGGTGCCATGACGGAAATAAAGAAGGAGGTGCTCAAGTTTTTCCGGGAGGCATCAAGAGATGAGCTGTCGCTGATCACCGGCTGTTCTGTTAAAAAGGCCCTGAAAATTGTGGAGCTGAGACCCTTCAATAGCTGGCAAAGCCTGGTGAGAGAACATGTGTCTCCAAACAAATCCATTAAATAGATACTGAAATATTGAGTAGACAACATGCAGGTGATTCCTTTATGGGAAATAAAACAGTTTGCACAAGGTATCAATGGGGAAAGATGAAAAACACAGCTACTGCCAGTCCTAGGGTAAAAAAAAGTTATTGTATAGAATACCTGGAAACGGTGCTCTTGTTTGATTCACAGTGTATTTACTCATTGAGTTTACTACTACAAATTCTCTGTAGAACAGAGACCTCTTCTAATATCTATTGAACAGCTAAATGCCACACATCTCATCAGCCTTTCAACATTCCCTTTATTTTCATACATCTATCCATTATCATTGAGAAAATACCAAAGGCAATGATGGACAATAACTATCACAGGATCTCCTGATGGAATTCAATCTTTTATATAAACCAAATACATCAGACATACAGTCACACTTCATGTGTGCTTGTCCTGATCATAGATATCTTGAGCATTTTGAATATGTTTAAATAACTTATATTCTTCATAGGACCACAACATCTATTCATGCATGTGTTCAGGTTCCTTTAGGTATGACCTTGGTTAATATGGCAAATACCATTGCACACTGGACCAGCTCCACTATCGGTGTCTCTCCATGAGATTGAAGTATTACTTCTATAAGGTACTTGAAACACTATGTGAACCATTTGTTCTGTCCTCTTAAGGTCGAAGTCTTTCACAAGGCCAATGGACTGTCGGAGAGTTTACTCGGCGGCTGCAGACTTGTCCTCAAGGAGCGGAAGATGGTGTTGGGGCTCATGGTCAACTGTAAGACTATTTCCTCAAATATGGTCAAACAAGTGACTGAAGTGATGGAGAAGGGCACAGGGGCCATGAAACAGCCCAGAATACTCAACAGCCAGTGAGTAAAATGCACATTAAGTTTAATTTATGAATATTCCATCAAACTAAATGTTCAAATCATCAGCTACTTTCCATAAAATAACCTTATGATTGTGTGCAGACTTTGGTGTTTCCCCAGGGGCCTAAAAAGTCTATATTTAATTATCAGAATTTTAGGCCTTATATGTTAAAATATTACGCGCTCTGTCTAAATTGTGTCAATATTAATTCAAGGCTACTACTTTGACTTCAAATGGGTTTTGGCAGCATGCTTAGTTTGGAATTTCTCAGTTTGTTGTAGTTCTTTCCTAACGGTACAAATATTAGAACACTGTAATAAAACTACAAAAAAGACCAATGTGGTACTGATGCTGTTTCATGATGCATGGGTTACTGTTTAGTATATTCGTTTTCTTAAATGATTACTAAATGAAAACGGGACCTATCAGAAACAACTTACAGTTTGTGTTTTCATAAGATTAAATATCAGATTCTTGTTCTCAGCCTCTTATTGGTTGTCTTTCAGGTTACGGCTGAAGCCATATCAGCTGATTGGTCTGAAGTGGCTGCTGCTCCTGCATGAGCACAAGCTCAGCGGTATCCTGGCTGATGAAATGGTAAGACAACCAACCTCGGACCCGTGGGAAGAGGCAAGGTGCACTACAAACATTTGTTCTCAAGCCCAAAGTCGTACACTAATAGACATGTGAACATCAGGGCTGTGTCAGCATCACATGGCTTTGTGTTGATATGTTTCAATCCTGAAGATGAATAAACAGAAAAGAAGAGGGAACAAAGAAATTGTTTAAGCTCCAAGACAGTGAGAGATGTTTTTTGTAGTTTAGTAAAGATGCACTGTGGGTAAAGTATGTCAGGATCTTTTCTGTTTACACATGGTGAATATGATCTGAAACGCAGATGTTCAAAAATCTTTAATATCCATGCACCTTGCTCCTTCTTTTTTTAATCTTTGAGTTTGAAAGACTCTATCTCACCGTCCCTCTTCTCCTTCACTCTTCTCAGGGTTTGGGGAAAACTATCCAAGCCATAGCGTTTCTGGCCCAGCTATACGAGAATGGAATAGAGGGTCCTCATCTCATCGTTGTGCCGTCCTCTACGCTCGGTAATAGTCTCCACAAATCACACACTTTGGTGTACTTTGCTTCATAACATGTTATGTAAAGCAAACAACATATATTCAGATAATAATGTTATAAGGCATTAGGGGGTCTTATACCTTTTGGTTATATGTAGGACTTCTCTATTGGACACTTGAATGTAAAAATCCTCAGGTTGTACCTTGTATCTTACTGTATCTTCTCCTGGCTTCTGCTAAGAAAAGGGACAGTCGTCTCTCTGATTTGTCTCTAAGACTTCTAAGAATGTTTGGACCTTCCTTCTGTATATACACAACTCCCTGTATCAAGCTTGGTTGTAACAGTTACTGCTGATGATAAAGGGGTTCTATCCCATACTGTAGGTGTGTCATGAACTCATTTTGACCTTGCCTTGTGTGCAGTCTTAGAGAGGTCTGTTGAATAAGTACATAGTAATTAAGAAAGAGAATCAAACTAAATGAGAGAAATGGATCCAGATTAGGAAAAGAAATTAATGGTTGTAGCCTCCGGAAAAGGGCAAAGCACTCTTAGCCTCGCTAGGTTTTCTAACAAATCAATTGTTCATTTTTGATTTATGCTTAATTAAATGCTCTGTCTTCTAGATAACTGGGTCAGAGAGCTGAAGCTGTGGTGCCCACGCCTCAAAGTTCTAATCTATTGCGGTAAGAAATCTCTCAGTAAATGTACACAATGCTGAACATGTGTTGTACTGCCTGCTGTGTGCACGAGGACATTTTTAAATTTTTTATACCCTGCTATTGTGTGTACACGCCGTTAATCAGCGTCAAATTCTGATCAGTGAATTTATCGAACAAACGTTATATTCTTTCACACTTTGAGCTCTTGTGTTTGTGCTCTTGTGTTCTTTACAGGATCTGTGGAGGACCGCCGCTACCTCAGACACGACATCCTCAATAACAAGTCTGATTTCCATGTCATAGTGACCACGTGAGCAAACGCACAGATCACCTGCTTCATATGTTACAGATCATTGATGTAAATATGCTACTTGAAGAACGAATGAGGAAAGTTTGTTTGCTGTGTTTTGCAGATACAATTTGGCGATAGGAAACGATAACGACCGCAGCCTTTTCCGCAAGCTGAGTCTGGAGTATGCTGTGTTTGATGAAGGTCACATGCTGAAGAACATGAGCAGCTTGCGCTACCGCCACCTCATGGCTATTAATGTTAGTTCAATTTGTAATGTATTCTCCACCACAACCATTCAGCTGTCTGCCGTCATGTCTTTAGTTGCTTTCTGTCTTTTTTACAGTTTGGGATGTCTCTCTCTTTCTCTTTTCCTTTTAGGCACAGCATCGTTTGCTGCTGACAGGAACTCCTTTACAGAACAACCTCTTAGAGTTGATGTCTCTCCTCAACTTCATCATGCCTTCTATGTTCTCCAGCACCACGACACAGCTCACCAAAATGTTTTCTATTGTGAGTGTTTCGGTGTATAAGCACAGTGAGCTCAGTTTGTGAGGCCTCTCCATTTGAAGCTATTCAAACAACACTACCTGGAAATATAAGCTTGTTGTCTCCCTTTTATATGTTAGGAACTTATGATCAGCCAGATATTGTGTTTTAAGACGGCACATTCGTTTGATGTTTTTAGTTCTTTACTTCTTTATTCTGAAATTATTGCAATATATAGAATGACTAGTTCAGCAAAAATTTGTCTTTTCTGTTCCAATCTGACGAAAGTGTTTAATGTTTTAGAAATCCCACGAGGAGCAGAGCCATTTTGAAAGGGATCGTACTTCTCAGGCCAAACTCATCATGAAACCGTTTATCCTCCGAAGGGTCAAGAGTGAGGTGAGTTAATCTTCTAAATGAAGACTTGACATTAAAATCTTTTCTCAGTTTTCTTTTCTTTCTCAGTTAATACCATTTGCTTCAGTGTTTATAAAAACGTTAGTTAAAACCCTGTGTTAGTGTTTTAAATAACTCGTGATGTTTCCTTCCTCCAGGTTTTAAAGCAGCTGCCAGCGAAGGAGGAGAAGGTGGAGTCCTGCTCGATGAGTGAGAAGCAGCAGGTGCTGTACGAGAAACTCTTTCAAAAACTCAAGGCCTCCACCCCTGGCGAGAGTAAGCCTCATTTAAATGGCTGCATTAGCGGCTCCCTTTTGTCAATAACGGCATTATTTTGTACACATAACGGAAATTAATGCATGGTTAATAATTTCTCTACAGAGCGGGAGCTGTGTAATGTGATGATGCAGTTGAGGAAGATGGCCAACCACCCACTGCTCCACAGACAGTACTACACCACAGAGAAGCTCAAAGCCATGAGCAAACTCATGCTCAAGGTCAGTCCTCCTCTTTCACTATCCTTTGTTCTTTTACTTTTTTTATTAATTCAGTACTTGACCTTCAGTTTGTATAATTTGAATTCTTCAACCATTCAATTGTTCATTATCCTTTTACTCCTCCCTCTTCATTTCTCTGTTCCCATATTTTTGCTGAACAATCGAACGTACATTTTGATTTAGCTCTTGACGGTTAATGTGCCTGACGCTTGGTGCTGGCATCAAACTTGTACATGTGAGTTCTCAAAGGTTTCATCCATTTTTCTGTGATTCCTTCCTCAGGAGCCAACTCACTTTGATGCAGATGCAGCTCTGATCCAGGAGGACATGGAGGTGATGTCAGACTTTGAGCTGCATCGTCTGTGCCAGCGATACTCCACCATCAGCTCCTACCAGCTTGAAAACAATCTCCTGCTTGACTCTGGGAAGTTCCACTACCTCAAAGAGCTTCTGGCCTCTCTAAAAAACAAGGTATGTACTAATGTAGAGAATCATGTATGTGGACTGCGTGCAAAGGAGTAAAAGATAATTTATTATCATTTACTCCAACAGGGCGACAGAGTGGTATTATTCAGTCAGTTCACCATGATGCTGGACATCGTGGAAGTGCTGCTGAAACATCACAAGCATCGTTACGTCCGACTGGATGGATCTACACCCATAGCCGACAGGTCAGTTAGAGTTGGGCTTTATCCAATTGTTGATACGGTTAAACCTTTCCTAAATGTCCACCCTGTACAATGGGATTTTGATGCTGAAGTTACCGTATATAATACTAAATCAGTCTAGCATAGTTATTTTTGAAGTTGTTACAAAGAGTTTTTTTTGTCAAATTGAGAAAAGATGTCACTTTATGAGCAGACATTAAACTGTGTCTAAAATGAGTTCTTCATCCTGCAGGATTGTGTTGATTGATGAGTTCAACACGGACCCTGAAATATTTGTGTTCCTGTTGTCAACTCGTGCTGGAGGCCTGGGCATCAACCTCACGTCAGCTAATGTCGTGATTCTACATGACATCGACTTCAACCCCTACAATGACAAACAGGCAGAGGACAGGTGTCACCGTGTGGGACAGACCAGGTAAGATGTAATCTGTTACTAATACTCCTGTCAAAGAAATTACTTCTTATTACTTCTAACTACTTATCAGCAGTTGGATTGAAAGAAAACATTCATGTTATATTCTCAGATTCTGATGTGATTCAAATCTCAGAATAAGACCGTAGAATATTAATTGCTATTCTCAGATCTCATTAGAACTGTGCTTCGTGTATTAATTGACTGTAGTGACTAAACATCCTTTCTTGTGTATCAGGGTTGTGAAGGTGATTAGGCTGATCAGTAAGGGCAGCATAGAGGACTGCATTCTGGAGCTGGGACAGAAGAAACTAAAGCTGGAGCAGGACATGACTGCTGCTGAGCAGGGTGAGGACTCGCACGCACCTACACGTGCATACATTTTCTCAAATGCATGACCACCCTCTTTGATAATCCCCCTAATACAAGTGTAGTTTGACATACAAGTAATTAAGTTAAAAAGTGAGTTAAGTTTCAAAATGTAAATAAAACTGATCAGAGGAGCGACACCGCTGTATTTACTTTAATCTGGCCATGTTAACTTTTTAAAATTGTAATTATGCCATGTGTTCCATATGATGACGAATCTAAATAAGCTGTAGACTGTGCCTTATGTTATTGGTTGCAAAAGTTAACATCTTATTACATTGTATAATGTCTGAAATTGACGTTACTTACAATCATATGATATATGATGGGGAATATGGAGAATTAACAAGTGCTTCACAAGGTAGCGAAATAAAACAGACGAGTCACACATTCATCAGATTTTTAAAAGATAAGTTTCATATAAAACCAATTTAGTCGGGGACAATAAAAGATTGAAAAAATAAAGAAAAAGAAAAAAAGACAGTTCATAGAAAATAAAAATCACAGGGGAAAAAAAACTGTCCAATAAAATGCATCTTAAGAAAGGATTTAAAAAAGGTTATTGAGTCAACTGACCTGATTTCCTCAGACGGAGCCTCAGGGTCCTGACTACAGACACTTTGTCCCCTTTTAGCTTTCAGACGAGTTTCTGGAACAGATGAAAAGGAAAACGAATAAAAGCAGATGCGTATTCATATTTGTTAAACTGGTGGTCCGCCCCAGATCTTTACTTCAGCTGATGTTAACTTTTCACCCCTTTTCTGCGCTTTGACCTAAAAAACACTGTAAACTCACCTGTCACCTCCACGTTGCTGTTAAACCCCCTTTGGATGAGGTGCAAAAGATTCATTTTAACATTCTGCAAAGCAGTTTATGTATATGTAGAAATGTTGCTTGATTCTTATCAACTCCTCAAAAACGGCAGCAAGCATGGATATTTTTGTTTCCAGAGCAACATGTAGGCACCACGTCTGAAGCATGACATAGTCGGGCCATGTATTTTAGCTTTATTTTGTGGCATGCAGCTTTGAAATGATTTGACTTGAGATAACCGCAACATAACCTTCTGAAATAAAGCACTGTTTGTCCTTCAGGTGGTGAGGGATTCATACCGGAAGATATGGCATCTTTACTCAAAGCTTCACTGGGACTGTGATACACATGAAACTTGAGACGTTTTTGAAAGCATTCCTATGATCCTGGCCAGAAACTACTGAGAATCATATGCTGCAGGTTCTGAAGATGAAGTCTGATTGACTGACTGTGTAGCGTGCTAGCTGTGCCTAAAACACAATTTTTACCTGCTCTGAGTTTATGTTCTTACTTTGTCTATGAGACCAGTATTTACAGAGAAGGCTGAACAACAACTTAGCCTTTTTATTATTATGCACTTCTCATGTTACGTAAAAGATTCCAAAGTGTAGAAACGTGAAAGAACTTGGTTTTAAGAAGTTCAGCGTGAACATGTATTGAAGAACACCATCAACCGTTTGGTACTGAACTTATAGACTGAAACAAAGTTCACATAACTGAAGTGATGTGAACAAAGCCTTGTGTCATGTACATTTAGATAACTGTACTGTATGCTGGTTAGGACACTGAGAAGCCTGATGGAATATTCAGAATTGTTGTATGGTAATGATTCTTACACACTGAAATAGGTGGTGCTTGGAGAATGGCACCTGGCAGTGTTGCATCCTTGTCATTCCAGCCAGTGATTTTAAAACACACTAGTTTACATCCCAATGATTTTCATTCTATTCAAAACAATTTTGGCACTTGCGGTTGCATCACAATTTCAGTTTAGTATCTAGAAAATGAACTTCTGTCACCGTTAGTCTACTGTGTTGAGTTTCATCTTTCAAGCCCAGTTCTTTTCCTGTCAGAGACATGTCAAATGAATTCAGAGAATGTTTTTACGTTAAGTACGGTGCTTGAATTATTTTCTTTGAGTTTTCGAGCCAAGCAACAAAGAAGATGATTTGAGGAATCAGCTGCTGCATTCATGTACTGTACAAGTGGCTAATGTGTTGTAAGTGTACAAGTGTTACCGTAAACGCTTTTACTAAGTCGTTTGTATGATTTCTAGATACCTGTTTAAACTTAATAATAAATATTGGAATAAATATTTGTGTGGTTATGCTTATGGGGATTCAGCAGGAGGACCAATAGGTACCTGGATAAATTATAATGAAAGATGTGCAGATCCAGTGTGCAGGATTTAACAAATCCTTTTTTTTTCTGCTGATACACACGATCGACCAATCACGAGTCAGTCTCAGCCGTCAATCATGAGGTTTCACCCTGTTTTTATAGCAAAGACTAATTAAAGCCAAACTAACCATAAAAATGAACAATTAAAAAAAGACATCAATGTCATATGAACTACCTACAATGACGGAACAAAATTATTATTGAGTAGATGGGTTATGACCTGTACTGTTGCCAGCCACCAGGGGGACATGGAGACACTTTACCTCACTTTTCAGGAGCCATCATATTCTCAGTCCTTATAAACGTTTATAGGATGTATTAGCACCTAGTGGTGAAGTTGCACATTGCAACCAACTGAATACTTCCTCTTCACCCAAGCATGTAAGAGAACCTATGGTGGCCTTTTAATTTGAAAGGGCTTCTCTAAAGCCAGTGCTTGGTTTGTCTGTTCTAAGCTACTGTAGAAACATGTCAGAATCCGTGAAACAGGACCTTTTCCCGATGTTGACATAAAGTGCTCATTCTAAGTTGATGAAAACACAAAGGTCCTTAGTGTGTGTTTGAGCATGTCAGTCCAGCAAAAGACAATTTAAGGTAACGTCCAAAGTATGTGGCGGTGTCCTGAATCAACATTTCTTTATTTGGTTGCGTACAATGGATGTAGAAGGACATTGACTTTGGTTAATAAATACAGAAACATTACAAGACATTATTTACATAGAAGACAAACTGGTTTCTGGTTAAATTAATGTTTCCTACAAGATTATAATATGTTATGTTTATAGTTCAAATGCAATTATAAAATGCTAAATATATTACACATAAACATCATCTATCTATATATCTAAATCTACGTTGAAACATTGTAACCTAACAACCTACTCAGCATTGGGGGAGTAGCGTCCACACCTAAAGCCTGTCAAGTGAGCATCACATCTGACGGTGTAGGTGAAGTAGAGAACTCCTTTACTGAGCTGACAGCTCAGGGAGTGAGTTCCCCTCTCAGGAAACACCAGACATATCCCAACCATGTCATTATAGAGCACGTCCCTGTCCCAGACTTCAAACCTCATCTCCTGACCCAGTTCAACGGAACCAAAATCATACGTTGCATTCCACACTGGGTTATTGTCGTCCATTACTGTCGCAGTTTCCTCGTACTTGCCGTTGTAGAAGATTTTCAGGTAGGCGTCTGTTTTTGTGAAGGTGTCCGCCTTCAGGCCTGCAGCTCTGTGGATCTCCAGTCTGAGGATTCCTCTGCCAGCCCTTAATGGACAACAGTTGTGATCCAGGTTAGGAGTTGGGGAACAGCTCTTGAAAGCAGGATGCCCCTCCTGCAGCTGGTTCTCTTTAATGTAGTCAGTGACGATGCTTCTCAGATTGTCACTGATCTGCGAGTCCTCCACCAAATGGTGCAGAGGGAAGATGGCGTAGGAAACCACGTCAGGGTTATCGTGGAGGCTGTTCATCCAGCTGTGGTACGCTTCAGATGGGTCTTGCTGGTAGAGGATGTCGGGGAAGTACCTCTCCCCCCCGATAACCTCAGTCTTGTGGGTCATGAAGCCTTGGTAGAAGCCCATGCTCATATTGCCCTTCAGGAAGTTTTCACACTTGTTAGAGAAAGAAGCATTAGCAGGGAGGAAACCTAGAGCCATTCGGAGTTCGGAGTTCAGGCAGGTATTGATCTCGGACTCTGAGTAACCCTTCAGTGTGGCCAGACAGGTCCTGAAGGCAGTGATTCGCTTCACCTTTCCACCAAGCTGGACCTAGGAAACAAAAATATTTACTCTTGGCTTTTCAGTAACTATGGTCATCCACCTCTGTGTCATTATCTCAGTAAAACACTATCAAAAGGTGCAGTAACTAAAAGGCGCAGAGAGAAGAGTGTGTGTGTGTTTCTCTGACCTGGTGTATATAGTGTGTTCCATAGGTGTCTATCAGACGTCTGTACTTGGCTCTGTCCTGGCTTGTGTTTAAACTCTGTGGGAGTCGGTTCAGATACTTTGTAAATTCTGTACTCAGCTGGGGATGATCAGCCAGCCTGTAGCTGAAGAAACAAAGGACATGCGGAGTACCATGACGCAATTAGAAAATAATCTTGACCTTTTTGTAACAAACACAATAAACATTCAAGTTCACTGTGCGGCCTTAAACCATTGTAACCATGCCCATCTATTGTTTTTCTTTTGTGTACCATTAGATCCCCTTTACCTGTAGTAGGTGCAACTGATTTCATGGATGGCAAAAGTGGCCTTGTCCACGCTGTGCTGTGAACGAGCAAACTTTGCCAGGTCTGATCTGCTTCCTCCCAGCACTGCCTTGCCAACTTTGTCAAGGCTCAAACCCAGGTACCAGTTGTTGTTAACCAGGGAGGTGGAGCTGCGCAGCAGGGAGTCCACCGAGTGGTGCAGGGCACTAGAAAGCTGCTTACTGCAGCGGCTGAAGGGACGCCAGTCGAGCACCGCCGCTGGAAGCTTCTGAATCTGAGGAGGGTTAAAAATGACCGGATGTACATGGGGATGCAGGTGTAGGAAGAAAGCAGTTAAAGGAAGTGGAATACAACAGAGCAGGAGGTGCTCTGAGAAGCCTGAGAAGTGTGGTAGTTTGACTCTACCTGTCCGTTTTGGAACCGGTTGGGACACAGTGTGCAGGTGCGGTTGTCAGCCAGGTGAGCTTTGACGTTGATGACATACGCGCCTGTTCGACGCATCCGCACCACATCGAAGCCCTCTCCTGCCAGGTTGTGGCCTGGGACAAAAGGAGCTTTTTCACACTCTGACCCAAAGCCAGTCCGACAGCCATGGACCCTGCAGACCTCCAACATGACGGACAAAGCCATTATCAACAGAATGAAGTTGCTCCGTTGATGTTTTCCTGCTGGCATGGTGACCTAAATGTAGCAGGGACGAGGTTGAGGGTGGATTTTAATGATAAGCTTGTGAAAGAACATTTTGCCACTAAATGCTCCCAACATGTCTCACAGAAATCTCAATGCAAGTAGCAAGTCTTTTTCAAAGTTGCCTTATTTTCCTTCAAATTAAAACACATTTTGACAGGTTTGCAGTGAGCAGACTTTTAATAGCAGAGGAACTATGTTTGTTACACAGTAAATGCAGATGAGCTCTTAATCCTCTCTGCTTTATAAAAATCAGTAATCCTGCAGCAGATGTTGTGTCAACATTAAAAACGTGACATGCACTAAAAATGGCAAACTATGAAGAAAGACAATGTGAATCTTACCTTGGACTGTATTTGTTTTATTGTCCTTAAGTCCGTCTCGTCGTCTTCCTTTAGGAGTTGTCAGGCTGTAACTTTTCTTCCCCTGCTAAAACGCCTGCCTCTATTTAAACGCTCCCTCTTCACTAAGCCCATTGATGGCACAGTTCACTGTAAACGGTGAACTGCAAACTGACTAAAGTCTTGATCCTGCTGGAATTGAAATAACGGCCGAGGGAGCTTTTGCTGTGCTGAAAGCCTGCTGGGCTCTCTCTTTTGTCCGTCCTCTGCCTCATGAAAAAGACATAGGAGGGAGTTCCCCTGCTTCACAGCAATGTATCTGTCTCTCTCTCTCCCTCCCTTTCATTTGCTCTTTCCCTCAAGGCCTTACCAATTTCCTCAGCATGACTGGTTTTGTTTTCATTTTCAAGACCCAGCTGTATGAATACCTCACAGCTGTGTGTTTGTGTGTGCACATGTACATGTGTGTGGGGGAGGGTGATTTTTATATTGTCACGAGAGAGGAGATGCACATTGGTCTGAGCACTCTTTACGGGAAATAGATGTGTGTGTGTGTGTGTGTATGCACATGCATGTGAGTGTGCACAGTACATATGTCTGTTGTGAGTGAATGTGCGGTCATGTCTATTTAATGTCTGGGCCTGTCTGTCTGTGTGCTGATAACCTTACCAAAACCATGAGGTCAGCTTTCCCATTGTCTATTTAAGGGTGTGGGTGGAATGCTGTGGTTTTCTCAGTAAGGTCAAGGAACATTAAAGTGTCTCTCTTTCATTCAAAGTGAAACTGAGGTTTGCTGTTATATTTAGAGAACCAATATGTGCTTTGGTGCCACATGTACAGACTAGTGAGAGGTTACTTGAACTGTTTCTGCTTTTTGAACTAACCTTTACATGATCTATTAAAAACATATACACACCATGCAGACAACATGAAGGCCATTAACTATGTCAGTGACCAACTACCAAGATATTATTTGGACATTTAAGACATTTTCCTTGACCAGAGAGATAGCAAACATAAAGACATAGATCCATGAGATTTTTTTAAAATAACTTTAATAGTCAATTCATAGTTGTGCATTGCAGAACAGCTTAGTAGACACATACACCATTTATACACGTATAGGTTTTAATTGCAAGTACAGTACCAAAATGATTCATACACAAATTACAAAGGGTCCACCAGTTATCTGTGAAAAACATTTGTGAACGCATTTCTTTTTTATTAAGTGCTGAGGTTCTTAAATGGGCGGTAAAAATGAAATGACATTGTGCTTCTGGCCCTCATGGGGGCAGTATAGGCTCACTACAGCCTTTGGAAATCACGTCTGCTTCCAGTGAATCATTTCGTGATTTTAAAAGCAGATTTTGCTGAAATCAAGTATCTTAGATGTAATTAAATGTTAGAAATTGCAAAATTCAAGGTAATTTTTGTTATTAAATAGCCACATTGATTCAAACCAGGAACTCTAAAAGAACTCTAACAAAATCTCCCTCTCCAGAAAAACGTATTTTTAAAGATTCAAAGATTTCTGAGGTGACAATCAACTTCAAAACTAAATCTCACTCATTAGAAGAACTTAAAATAACTTTTTTCCCCCTCAGGCATCCTCTTGCTGTGTCTCCCTCTCTGCTTCATCACAACCATCCTCTCCACGTATTTCCTCATAGCTAGTCGCTATCCCAAACCGAGGATGCCCTCTCCTTCTCCTCTTCAGGAGTACTGCCCCTATGACCACCAGCACCATCAAACCCATCACCCCAAAGGCTATCCCTGCCTTTTCTCCCCCCGACATCTGACTCAATTCTGGGTCCATTTGAAGCACAATCTCCTTGATTTCCTCTGGTTTGGCCAGTTTCCACATCTTGGTCTGACCCACTCTGACCCAGCTCTTGTCTCCGTCACTCATCACCATTACTGTGTTGGTGGCTTGCACGGTGAGGAGCGGAGGTTTAGTGAAAGGAGGCAGGTGGATTGGCAGCAGTTGCCCGCCTGTGAACAGTCCTGACTGGACACAGTAAAGAATTTCACAGCCATCACTCACTGTGGCCAGGTGCTGACTGAACTTGGGAGGGCAGCGACGTTGGTCTCCAGCCAGTGGGTTGGTTGACTGACAGCTGAAGAGGCCTCCGAATGGTACTGCAAATCTGGATCCGGCTTCATAGTCGTCACTCACACAGATCACTTGGCCATCCGAGAGGAAATTTTGTGGGACGAAGTTCGGTGGGCAACTTTTGGCCTTGGTGAGGGGGTTCAGGAGAGAGGGGCTGTAGATGCCTCCAAACAGATACCCCGAGTTGTCCGGGGCCTTTCCGTTCACAGAGCACCAGTAGGTCTTAATGCGAGCATGGCGAACATAGTAGTTGTCCCGACACACTGACTTATGACAAGTTTTCAACCACAAAAATCCGCAGGCATAGCTGTGGTCGTAGCATTGGTGGAAATTGTAACCCTGCTGTCTCACTTCTGATCTCAGTAACGTTGGGGAGTAAGGTGAACGACAGGAGAAGTCTCCTGTTCCAGGGTTTTTCTGGGCCAGGGAATCACAAAGGGGACCCGCATCTGTACTGAGTTGATCACACGTTTGATAGATGCCTCCAAAACTGAGATTTGTAGCAGGGCCATCGCAGGAACTGTCTTCAATGTTGGCTTGGAAGTTAAAGTTCTTGGAGTTGACGTCAACACAGCCAGGGCGGCTGTTGACCATATAGTATCGCTCTATGGCTTGACTCACACTATGAGCCACTTTCCCAACTGTCGGCTGTGGCAGGTCAGGAATGGTGTTGGTGTTTATAATGAAGTGTAGGGGAAATCCGGAGCGATCAATAGCAACCAGGTTGTTTCTGGTGCTTTCCTGCCACTTCTGCAGAGTGATGCCAGGATAGAAAGGTGTGCCGCCTCCATGGCTTTGAATGAGAGAGTACTGAATGTTAGACTGATACGTTTGGAGTGACGAGCTCTGTTGGGAAGTTTGACTGCTTATGTCAAACTTGAGTTTGTCAAAAAAGTTGAAGCCAGCCTGAGCTTTGACGGAGGAACCCTGTGACATGCTGTCCGACACATATGTAGTAGTGAGGTAATCTTCCTGCACTAAAGCAGCCCCAGCATCGACGCTGGTGATAACATGAGTTCCATAGTCCAGCACCATCTTCTCTGAGAGATACTCTGCGTTCCTCGTTTGGTTGTTTTCAATTGCATCAGCAATCTCTTTGGCTTGTTGAGCAAAGCGTGTGTCCAGAGTGAAGTCTGGATAAGCCTTAACAGTGTAGATGAAGTTACGAACCTTTGAAAGAAAGAGGAATAAAGCATCATTAAATGTTATTTGGGGATTTTTTTTTACAATCAGCTGTGCATTAATTGAATAAAAATGTATTTGCTTTTTAAGTGATATTTTTCTCATCTAACCAGTGACGACAGATGAAACATTTGTATGTGCACTGCCCCTCTTGAGTTGACCAATAAAAAGATAAAATAATGAAGGAACTTATTTTAATTTTAGACCTTTTTTAAACATATCAACCAAATTTAAAAGCAATCCAACGTAGAATATAGGCATAGATGTGATGGAAGTTTTCTGGAAGCTGGTGAAAGGAGAACTCAGGCAGCAGCTGATGTCTTATGCAGAAGGTTTTAATGTAGACTTGATGCATCAAGGAGACCAGAAGGTTGAACAATGTACCAAAGCCAACAGAGCAATATGAGCAATTTTAGATTTAGATTTCTAGATGTCTCACACAGCATCCCTATATATCTCCCTCTACTTGCATCACCCATCCCAACAGCACATCCATAAAAGGCTAGAATTGCTGTCACTCTCTATGTTACATGTAGGTGTTTGCATCTATTGGATAGTTAAGCCTAAAGTATGCATTCCTAAATCACATTGTGTCCTTACATCTTTCCACTGGTGTAAAATGCAAAAGAGTTGGAGTTTGGTGCCTCTCTGCCTGGGACCTCTGAATATGAAAGTCCATGAGCGTAGACACTACAATGTACTGCTAGTTGGCCCTTTATCTATAACCTGACCTTGGGTACAGATTACGTTGTACTTGGAGAGAGAAGGGTGTGTATGTTTCAGTGAAATGAGGAATTAACTCTGGATCACCAAACTGTTTTTAATTTTTCATGCTTTGTATCTTTTTACATTCAAACCATAGCAAAACAAAAGCTCACCTGCACTCTGGCTGTAGTTGATGAGTCTTTGACCTGATGGGTTTTCATCCTCTGGTTCTCAATAGAGAATTTGCCATTTATCACTTTGAGGAAGGATATATCTGCATTTATGGAGGAGGAAGTAGAGCTTTTCTGCTCAAGCCAGGAGCTGATTATCTCTGAGGTAGTCTCCACACCCGTCTCTTTGTGGGGAATGACAAACACCTCGTCTGGGATGAGGTAGTACCCGTCCTCGGTCGTCTGGCACTGGAAGTAGCTGAGGTTCATGACTCGGCCCATATCCATGTTCCGAAGGTTGTCCCAGCCTCCACCTGGCAGCACCTCCAGTGCTGTGATGGAGAGGTTGTTGGAGGCTCGACATTTACCGAGCCAGTTGTCGGGGCGTCTGACCGGAACTGGAGAGCAGACATGAAGGAGAGAGAGAGCCAGGAGGGCCGCTGCTGTCTTCATGACGACTGTGTTGGAAATGAAAGCTTAGATGCCTGATCACTATATATACTGTACATCTACCAAGGTCCTCCTTCTCTTAGGCAGTTTCTCACATGACAAACAGGGAAATTTTGTTTGAGAGAGGAAATGGTTTTTGCTTTCACTTGCATTTTTGTGGAACCAAAGTAAATGTACCAAAGGCTACTTATTAACAGAAAGAAAAAAACTTCAAGAACTGAGGTTTAACATTAATACTGATGTTACAAATAAGTTTATTTTCTTTCCGTGAAAAATAAATGAACAGTATATTTAAAGGCAATACCATAGAACCTACAGCAGCATATGTTTTTTAAAGGCAGATACTGTGTTTAGTTACAGTGGTTTATGATGTTATCATTGAATAGTTGATTTATTTAGGTTTGATCTGTGTTCTGATATTAGGACGTGCCTCAGTGAACAGTTGTAAAACAATCTATTTCTTTGTTTACTCTCCAAACTCTCTCGCTACTTGTTCAAAGAAAAATGAACTTGGAAAAGAGAGAGTGGCCACAAAAGAGAGGGTAGATGAGAATTTAAGTTTGATCTGAACCCCAAAGGAAAATCGTACTTTTACTTTGCATATATTGTGATAGTGACAATAACGATACATTTTAGTTGTATAGCATACAAGAAATGCAGCTTAAAGTGCTTTACATACAATATAGATAAAAAATAATAACTTGTTCAAATTAATTCAAATAAGGACAACAGATATTAAGAAAGGAAATAAAAAATATATTAAATTTAAATTAATAAATGCATGAAAAACTAAAAAGAAAGAAAGTGATTCAAGATATATACTGTATATAAAATAGCGCACGTGTGCTGCCATGAGGATAGATTCTACGTGTCACAGACTTTTAGGTGAGGTTAAAATTGTTCAGACTTCCTCCTACAAAACGGAACAGAAAGCAGATGCGAGAGATTTGTTGGTTACTTTGCTATGTTTGCATAGTTGTGGGCTGTCACATGACTGCACATCACTGGGAATGTCCCCAGACTCAGTCTGAGTCACCACACGCCCGAACTCATTTGACAGACTACCAACGACAGAGATGGTGAACAATAAGGAACAATTAGTAATGTTATAGTCTTATGGGGAATTCTCCCCATAAGACTATAACATTTCTATACTATACTATAACATTTATTTTGGGTTAATATGTATTAGAACCAATGATCTCAAAAGGTCACGTTTACCAGACTGAGTATCTACTTCCCATCACGATATCTCTGAAAAACAGGAACACAGGATCAGACATTAAAAAGATTGTTTAGAAAAAAAGAGAAGTACATTTAACTTCTTCTCTTTGTTAGTTATTAAAACTAATTCTCCTGCTTTGCGCATCATATTAGTGCAAACTGTGTTCATTCTTTTTAAAGTGCTCATATGAGCATTTACATCTTCCAACTTTTGTTTCCCCCTCGTACTTTATTCAAGGGAGTGTATAACATGACATTCAGAGTTTGAAGATCCAGTACTTCCATTTTTTCCCCCTTCCACAGCCACAACAGCACAAAAGAATAATAAGAAATAAATAAGAAAAAACAAGTACAAACAAATCTGTTCGACCCCACCCCCCCTTCCTTTTAAGCTAAAATTCAATTTAAAGATCTATGAGAAATGATAGCCTCTGTATGTTACAGATGTATGAGAAACGCCAAATTGAATTTGAGCTGCACAGAACAATACTCTCTCTCTCTCTCTCTCTCTCTCTCTCTCTCTCTCTCTCTCTCTCTCTCTCTCCCCTCCCCCTCTCTCTCTCTCCTCCCCCAGGTTCCAAAACAAATGTTCTATTCATCTGTAAGGATCTCATTGGTCTTTTACCCGCTTATATCACCTCCCTGCTGTCTTTTAATTTGGGCTCCGTGGGCTGAATTTATTCCAACAGGGTTTTTTACTTTTGCTCTTGCTTTTGCTGTTTAGCTAATTTGACCGTTTCCTTTTTGAGTTTTCTTGGTCTATTGGGGATGTTTTTGCTGTAGGTAAAAAACTGTTCCGAACCCGGACAGTAGATGGCGACACGAAGCCACACACAGCTCATGAACTCTGTGATATCCCAACGCTATTCTCTCTCCCCGTGGCAAACCCACTCAAAGCAACACTTACTCCAATTACTTAATCTGATTTCTGAACCTCAGTGGGACCGTGGATGAGGACGATCTTTTTCCAGTCATCAGGTCTACATCACTGTCGCTCTGAACCCCTGGCATGGCAGGTTTTTATTTCGCTGCTGGAGATAAGAGCAACTTCAACGAACACGGCTCGTCACGCCCGGTTCAGCCTCACTTTTGTCGGTGGTGATAATAGCTGAGTCACCTGCTGCTGTTATATGATCAGCCTGGTCCCACCCGCTGTTTCTGCACATGTCAAACTCCACATCTTATCTAGCTACAACTTTTTTAATACAGGTTACTTTTCAACAAGGTCTTGCCAAGTTTTTCAAGTTAAATCAGCTGTTTGTGCCACTGCTCTTGGTCACACCAAAGGCGTCAATAAGTGCTGATAACATTTATGTAACTACATGGTGCCTTGACCCGCGTTGCGCGTGCGTAACGATGCGTAAAAGCGCTCCAAAATATACCGCGCGCAAAGTGAATCAAGAAAATAATGTTCAAAGCTAGAGCGCGCCCAGAGTCTGCTGCCATCATCAAAGAGCCAGATAGCAACAACTCTTTGCCTGTTGAAGACCACAAAAAAACTCTATCTTATTTTAGTTTTTACTCTTTTCTGTCAACTCACTGGTGCTGAATGACAAATCACTTATTCATAACACTTTGTTATGAATAAGTTTGAGAATAGACTGTTCATATCCAGAAACAGATGCAGGTAACATGCAGTCTATTCTACATCCAGTTTGTTAAAGGACACACAACACACTGTGTAAATTAAACTAGGTTTATTATTTTTCAGCAATTTCAGTTCATTGCAAACCACAGCATGCAGATAGTGGAAAGAAACAGTGTATAAAAACCTGCAGGTTCAGTATTTTCTATGGTAGAA
Organism: Hippoglossus stenolepis; assembly: GCF_022539355.2. Taxonomy (NCBI): domain Eukaryota; kingdom Metazoa; phylum Chordata; class Actinopteri; order Pleuronectiformes; family Pleuronectidae; genus Hippoglossus; species Hippoglossus stenolepis. Next base: position 18,881,447 of record NC_061491.1, read on the forward strand.
AAGCTTTAAAATACCTCAAGCAAACTCAAGGTTTTGGAATGAATTCAGAATTTAGGTTCTCACACAGTTAAACATAGCGTTGTGTGAGTGTTCAGTGGCAGAGTGTTCTCTTCTTGGCAGCAGCCCTGGTCCTGGTAGATTTGACGACCCTTCTCTTGGCCCTCCTGGGACTCTTAGGCTTCTTGGGACTCTTAGCTGCAGCTGGTTTCTTGGCTTTCCTCGGTGATTTCTTAACACTGGTCCTTGTTAAGACCTTCTTTGCCTTTGGCTTCGTCTTGCTCACCACTTTCTTCTTTGGAGGTGCAGGAGCCTTTTTGTTCAGCTTGAAGGAGCCTGAGGACCCGATGCCCTTGGTCTGGACCAAAGCTTTGTTGGCCACCAGGCGTCTGATGGTGATGAGGACCCTGGCGTTGTTCTTCCCCACATCGTATCCTCCAGCCTTCAGAGCCTTCTTCACGGCTGCCAGGGACATGCCGCTGCGCTCTGTGGAAGCGGACACAGCCTTCAGTATCAGGTCAGACACTGTGGGGCCCGACTTCTTCCTCTGAGACTTGGCTCTCTTCTTTGGAGATTTGGCCGGAGCCACTCTACGCAAAACTATCACTGCAGAAGGCATTGTAAGCAGATCGGCTCTTCTCTCCCTCTCAAACTGGATAGTTTGTGTTTTCTCCAGCTACCGGATTCTGTAAAATTCATGCATAAACTGTTAGATATCAATGTAAAAAGCACATCACAAGAAACAGTGTGATATTAACTCTCTATATGTATATTCTTAGTTTGGGATTTTATAAAATGTACTGAAGTTTTTGGTGTAATTAGAAGCTGGCATTGTTCAAGTGTAATTTCAGGCAAGTATTTTTAACATTCTAACAAGGTTACACCCTCAAAATAACAAGTACAGACTTTTATATTTAAATAAACTTAAATAGTAATGTGTTTTATATACCGGCTACAATAATGAGCTTAATTTTATCTATTTTCCATGATTAAATGCATTTAAATATGACCAAAGAAACACAGCTAGGTCCATGAAGCTAGCATTTAGCAAAGAGTGGAAAGGCTCCAGAATCTGTGGCTGTTACAAGTGATAGGCTTTCTGTTAACTCTTTTCTGTCTTTTCAAACAATATTTCATCTACAGTTTTTGTCTAATTTTTTCCACATTACATGATCTAATTAAGAAAGATTTGAATACCGTATTGTAATCTAACAGCTAGAAATTATGTGTATAACAAAAAAATTACAAAGGATCCTCTTTACAACAGCTTGCGCACCCCTATGGGTGCATGCACACCACTTTGGGAATCCCTGATGTAGCTTAATACAAGTGACCACGAGGCAAGGAATGTTTTTCAGAATGATCACACATTTGTGACTGTACACCTCAAAGGATTGAAATGTTTTTCCTTTTTGGTAGGAGATGCACTTGACAATTCTGACACCGATCAGGCCTCATCCACTGAAAATGACAATGAGGCAGTTGAAGAAATGAAGCAGCATGTACCAAGCCAAGACTCTGTTTCAGATGGAGCAGACAATACCTTAAACACTCCTGTTGATGTTGAAGATGCCAAGCAGACACATCCACACTATGAAGAGGATATATCTGATGATCGCTTATGACATATAAGGGATCCAGACTATACCCCATCCTTTGATGAGTCCTTGTCATCAAAGGCCATCCAGAGATGTCATAAGCGATCCAGACTATTCCCCATCCTTTGACTAGTCCTTGTCATCAAAGGCCATCCAAGGATGTCATAAGCGATCAGATATACCCCATCCTATGAGTCCTGTCATCAAGGCCATCCAAGGATGTCATAAGCGATCCAGACTATTCATCCGAGTCCTGTCATCAAAGGCCATCCAAGGATGTCATCCAGACTATACCCCATCCTTTGATGAGTCATTTGAAGGTGTGATCGAAGACCATCCAGAAACCCAAGGAGATCAGTCAAACACAGAAATACCTCTTATGTTACATAATTGACAGACATTGTTATTAGTATGACAATAGTCATCTATTGTCATAACCTTTTGAGTGAAATTATTAATAAATATCATATATTCAATATTAGGTAATTTTTTTTGTGTTTTCTGAAAAACCTGAAAAAATTACTTGGGCCATTAGTTTAAGAGGGTGATGATATACAAGATCTTGTTATCAAACCCTTATGACAAAGAAATGTGATATAGGTTTAACCTACAACTTTAATAAATAGTAAATGGTGTATAATATACATGTTTTCTGTATACAAGTAGTTTTCATATTGGTGCATATCAGCCAACATATCTGAGGAATCATTGCAGTTCACACACACATACTGTATAAATTACAATGATTCTGAAGTTATGATTATATTATTATATTTGAAACTTGATATTTTGCAGTTTAACCATCAATTTTATAGAAATTTCTAGAAAAGAGAAACACAACCAAATACAGGCAGCTCGAAGTTTAAGATTTAAGAAATGTTTTGAGTATGTGTAAAGAAAAATCCAAATCTTTTCTATAAACTTAAGGTTGTCATGTTGATACATATCCACTTAAATGCCGGATACCGATGAGTGTACATACAGTATATCGATGTATATATCGATGTAGGCCGTTTTATTTTGCCTAAGTCAAAAGACAATGTGACTTAGGCAATTTTACAAGCTTTTCAAGATGGCTGCTGCATCAAATAGAACAAAAATCTACCTAGCCGCTGAAGTTATTTCCATGATTCAGGGCTCGTCCCCTATTGGTAAGTGATGAGGTTTACTATAATATAGGCTAGGCCAGTCATTCCCAAAGTGTGGGCCGCGGCCCCCTGGTGGGCCGTGAAGCCACTGCAGGTGGGCCGTGAGAGGTCATCAGAAAATAAATAGATAAAAAAGTTTCAGGTTTGTAAGTAAGCGTTGATTACCACAAAAAATGTATGATTGATTTAAAAAAAAGTAATCATCACAGGTAATGAAACAAAGACATGAGATATAAATTCCACGTTGTTCTTATTTTATCTGACCTATATAGCAGGTGTCATTGTTTTTGCTGACCGTCACAGTAACACTTGAACGCATCATTAGCGGGGGAATCACAGGTGAGGGAGAACTTTGTTGTGAGCTGGGTCGAGCAAGATGGAGCCGAGGAAAGCTGCTGATGACGAAGGGGAATCAGAAAGTCCAACTGAACCATTCAAAACTAAAACGAGGACTCGCAGAAAGGACTCATGTGAGGACCTGTCGCTGGCCCAGAGGAAAACCCCCAAGCCTGTGTGTGTGTGTGTGTGTGTGTGTGCGCGCTGAGATGCGAGCTAACAAGACCCTGGGACCGTGTAAAGTGCGCCGCCATTTAGAAACTAAACATGGACAATATTTATCCAAGCCTCGAGCACCTTTTTAAAAATCCGCCGAGAGAGCATCGGAGCCAGCTAACACACCCCCCCTCTCATCGGGTGAGTTACAGGTGACACGATGTCACTTTACACGACATGTGATTCAATATCAAGTATATCGAGATAAACTGCTTTTTAAACAATATTTCATCTACAGTTTGTCTAATTTTTTCCACATTACATGATCTAATTAAGAAAGATTTGAATACCGTATTGTAATCTAACAGCTAGAAATTATGTGTATAACTAAAAAATTACAAAGGATCCTCTTTACAACAGCTTGCGCACCCCTATGGGTGCATGCACACCACTTTGGGAATCCCTGATGTAGCTTAATACAAGTGACCACGAGGCAAGGAATGTTTTTCAGAATGATCACACATTTGTGACTGTACACCTCAAAGGATTGAAATGTTTTTCCTTTTTGGTAGGAGATGCACTTGACAATTCTGACACCGATCAGGCCTCATCCACTGAAAATGACAATGAGGCAGTTGAAGAAATGAAGCAGCATGTACCAAGCCAAGACTCTGTTTCAGATGGAGCAGACAATACCTTAAACACTCCTGTTGATGTTGAAGATGCCAAGCAGACACATCCACACTATGAAGAGGATATATCTGATGATCGCTTATGACATATAAGGGATCCAGACTATACCCCATCCTTTGATGAGTCCTTGTCATCAAAGGCCATCCAAGGATGTCATAAGCGATCCAGACTATTCCCCATCCTTTGACTAGTCCTTGTCATCAAAGGCCATCCAAGGATGTCATAAGCGATCCAGACTATACCCCATCCTTTGATGAGTCATTTGAAGGTGTGATCGAAGACCATCCAGAAACCCAAGGAGATCAGTCAAACACAGAAATACCTCTTATGTTACATAATTGACAGACATTGTTATTAGTATGTCAATAGTCATCTATTGTCATAACCTTTTTGAGTGAAATTATTAATAAATATCATATATTCAATATTAGGTAATTTTTTTTGTGTTTTCTGAAAAACCTGAAAAAATTACTTGGGCCATTAGTTTAAGAGGGTGATGATATACAAGATCTTGTTATCAAACCCTTATGACAAAGAAATGTGATATAGGTTTAACCTACAACTTTAATAAATAGTAAATGGTGTATAATATACATGTTTTCTGTATACAAGTAGTTTTCATATTGGTGCATATCAGCCAACATATCTGAGGAATCATTGCAGTTCACACACACATACTGTATAAATTACAATGATTCTGAAGTTATGATTATATTATTATATTTGAAACTTGATATTTTGCAGTTTAACCATCAATTTTATAGAAATTTCTAGAAAAGAGAAACACAACCAAATACAGGCAGCTCGAAGTTTAAGATTTGAGAAATGTTTTGAGTATGTGTAATGAAAAATGCAAATCTTTTCTATAAAGTTAAAGTTGTCATGTTGATACATATCCACTTAAACGCCGGATACCGATGAGTGTACATACAGTATATCGATGTATATATCGATGTAGCGCGTTTTATTTTGCCAAAGTCAAAAGACAATGTGACTTTTACAAGCTTTTCAAGATGGCGGCTGCATCAAATAGAACAAAAATCGACCGAGCTGAAGTTATTTCCATGATTCAGGGCTCGTCCGCTATTGGTAAGTGATGAGGTTTACTATAATATAGGCTAGGCCAGTCATTCCCAAAGTGTGGGCCGCGGCCCCCTGGTGGGCCGTGAAGCCACTGCAGGTGGGCCGTGAGAGGTCATCAGAAAATAAATAGATAAAAAAGTTTCAGGTTTGTAAGTAAGCGTTGATTACCACAAAAAATGTATGATTGATTTAAAAAAAAGTAATCATCACAGGTAATGAAACAAAGACATGAGATATAAATTCCACGTTGTTCTTATTTTATCTGACCTATATAGCAGGTGTCATTGTTTTTGCTGACCGTCACAGTAACACTTGAACGCATCATTAGCGGGGGAATCACAGGTGAGGGAGAACTTTGTTGTGAGCTGGGTCGAGCAAGATGGAGCCGAGGAAAGCTGCTGATGACGAAGGGGAATCAGAAAGTCCAACTGAACCATTCAAAACTAAAACGAGGACTCGCAGAAAGGACTCATGTGAGGACCTGTCGCTGGCCCAGAGGAAAACCCCCAAGCCTGTGTGTGTGTGTACTGTGCGCTGAGATGCGAGCTAACAAGACCCTGGGACCGTGTAAAGTGCGCCGCCGCCATTTAGAAACTAAACATGGACAATATTTATCCAAGCCTCGAGCACCTTTTTAAAAATCCGCCGAGAGAGCATCGGAGCCAGCTAACACACCCCCCCTCTCATCGGGTGAGTTACAGGTGACACGATGTCACTTTACACGACATGTGATTCAATATCAAGTATATCGAGATAAACTGCTTTTTAAACAATATTTCATCTACAGTTTGTCTAATTTTTTCCACATTACATGATCTAATTAAGAAAGATTTGAATACCGTATTGTAATCTAACAGCTAGAAATTATGTGTATAACTAAAAAATTACAAAGGATCCTCTTTACAACAGCTTGCGCACCCCTATGGGTGCATGCACACCACTTTGGGAATCCCTGATGTAGCTTAATACAAGTGACCACGAGGCAAGGAATGTTTTTCAGAATGATCACACATTTGTGACTGTACACCTCAAAGGATTGAAATGTTTTTCCTTTTTGGTAGGAGATGCACTTGACAATTCTGACACCGATCAGGCCTCATCCACTGAAAATGACAATGAGGCAGTTGAAGAAATGAAGCAGCATGTACCAAGCCAAGACTCTGTTTCAGATGGAGCAGACAATACCTTAAACACTCCTGTTGATGTTGAAGATGCCAAGCAGACACATCCACACTATGAAGAGGATATATCTGATGATCGCTTATGACATATAAGGGATCCAGACTATGCCCCATCCTTTGACTAGTCCTTGTCATCAAAGGCCATCCAAGGATGTCATAAGCGATCCAGACTATTCCCCATCCTTTGACTAGTCCTTGTCATCAATGGCCATCCAAGGATGTCATAAGCGATCCAGACTATACCCCATCCTTTGATGAGTCATTTGAAGGTGTGATCGAAGACCATCCAGAAACCCAAGGAGATCAGTCAAACACAGAAATACCTCTTATGTTACATAATTGACAGACATTGTTATTAGTATGTCAATAGTCATCTATTGTCATAACCTTTTTGAGTGAAATTATTAATAAATATCATATATTCAATATTTGGTCAATTCTTTTGTGTTTTCTGAAAAACCTGAAAAAATGACCTGAAAAATCCAAATCTTTTCTATAAACTTAAAGTTGTCATGTTGATACATATCCACTTAAACGCCAGATACCGATGAGTGTACATACAGTATATCGATGTATACATATCGATCGTGCTCAATTGTTTCAAAATAACTTAAAAGAAGGGAAGTGCTGGATGTGCTGCATTTGTATTTTTTTTTTTTAAACTGTTAAAATATATTGGTTATATTTAGTTCCAAAGTGGTCATAGGCCATTATAGATCAAGATCAACGGGATTTCTTTGTTATTGGAGTTGGAGTCCTTTGTGTTGCTCTGTGGGATCTTCCCTCTTCTCTCTCTCTCTCTCTCTCTCTCTCTCTCTCTCTCTCTCTCTCTGTGTGTTCCTGTACTTATACCTTTGTGAGGACCGTTTAAGCATAGACCCTACAGAGTGAGGACATTTTAACTGTTCCTCACTTCTTCAAAGGGCTGTTTGAAGGTTAAGACTTAGTTTTAGGGTTAGAATTAGGTTTAGGTAAGTTTGGATGGTTAAGGTAAGGGTACGGCTAGGCAATGTCTTATGTCAATGAGTGTCCTCACTAGGATAGAAGTACAAATGTGTGTGCGTGTCTATCTATAGTTATGAGGGCCAATTTTGGTTCAATGCCATAATTGTGAGGACATTTTGGCTGGTCCTCACATATTCAAAGAGCTGTTTGAGGGGTAAGACTTGGTTTTTGGGTTAGTTGTGATGATTGGGGGGCTAGGGAATGGAGTGTCCTCACAACTATAGAGAGACGTGCATGTGTGTGTGTGCGCGAGAGAGAGAGTGTGTGTGCGTGTGCGTGCGTGCGTGTGTGTGATGCAGCTTCCCAGAGAGGCGCTGGCTGTCAGACCTGTTCTGCCTCTGTCCATCGTCCTCCTCCCCGAAGCATGTGACCATGTGATCACACAGTCTCTGCGCAGTCAGACAACCGGAGGAAAGCTTGTGACCGAAGCAGCAGCTGTGGAGCTGGCGGCGTCAGCTCAGTTCTCCGAGAGATAAAAACTGGACCCCGGCGTCTCCGCACTCCTTCATCCATCTGCGCAACTCCGCCACCCAACATGGACTGCGGCATCTTCACCTCCAAGTCCGTGCTCCTCTTCCTCAGCTTGGTATTTTGTGTGAGTCGATGAGTCATTTCTCCACCTCCCAAGATTTGTTTTTGAGTAAATCGGGTATTTGTTGTGTGCTTTTACAGCTGTATTAGTTATTATTTATAAGCCAAATGTGCGCCCATGCATTACGCAAATCAGAGCTGTGACCTGGTAAACACGTCGGTTTCTTGCTGCTCTTGTCTCTACTGCGCACTTCCTCATTTTGACTTTTTGCTCAGTTGCGCTATTTATCACACATCTGCGCAATGAATTCTTAAAAACACAATGTGGTTAAAAGTTAAAGGCCACAAGTAACCTTTCTCAATAATGGGAATTTAAATGTGATTGACTTCAGGGGAAACAGTGATTTGTCACCCAGCCACTCTGACAGACTGGAGTTTATAGTTCAGTAAAGTTGGAAAGATATTCACAGATTCGGACTTCCCGGATCAATAAGTCAAAAGCGAAACGATGTTAAAGCACAAATGCCGCATAATTCCCACCGTAGTAAGGTGGACAACGGGCTACAGGCCAGTTTTCATCAATATGAGTCGTCCTCCGTGATGGACACAGAACATTGGTGTCTATGTACAGCCTGCTGTGAGACGAGTGCGCAGGGACCGTCTACAAAGTGCAACACCGAAAAGAGATATTACACAAATATTCAATAACTTCACTGTAATACTGTATATTCTCACCAAAATCACGTCACAGGTCCAGGGTCTCCTGCTGGCTATGCTACAGTACTAAGTTTGGGAACAAGGGATTTAGCATAATTTTGGGAAATATTTATTATTGAAAATATTCAATAACTTCACTGTAATACTGTATATATCTAGCTTTGTATCAATTCATAAAACTTCTGATATCTATATTGTTACCTTATAGTGGATGAATTCACCCTGACTCTCCTTCATTTAGTCTCCCTGGAAAACAGTGGTAGGTTCTCTCTCCCTCAGGGACCCAGTGAAGTCCTCTATCTGCCTGTGGCTCATGTTTGTCTAATTAGATTACTGGGAGATCAAATTGGCCTGTGTGTGTTTCCAAAAACAAACCACAGACATGGTTTATCATTTTTCATTCGTACATCCACAGTTTGCTCCAATTAAATTAGTTTTCATCCTCTTTGCAGTTCACACTGAACTTTTTCTCATCTTTGGTTGTGTAATGAGTCTCTTTAGGGATTTCCAATGTTCAGGGGTTATTGCATCCCGTGTATTTCAACATGTCCTAAAGCCTCTCCTTTATTTCCCACCAGCAATTACACTATTCCTGCCATTTTCCAAACATCTTTTACATAAACTCATATAACGCTAAAGACCAACATCAGGGTTTATTTTCGACACAGCTCTGTTGGCCAAAAATGAAGAATGTGGGACAAACTAGTCTGTTTATAATTAGAACATCTATCTTTAATTTTTCCAGTGATTCATCAGCTGTGTGAGTTGGATCATGACACATTTCCGCATCTTGAGCAGGACTAGCTGGAACTAGGAAAAACCACAGATGTTAAAAACTGTTTAAAGACATTTTTTATCAGTTTATCTTTTTAAACTCTATTATGTGAAAATCATATTATGCCACCAATCATAGTTCAAAGGTTTATTGAAATATTTTGAGAATGACAAAAGTTATATTTTGTTGTGCGTTTAGTAAATGTGTCTAATATCATTCACTAAACAACTGGTGTAATGGTCTGGTGATAAAACGTGGTTTCTTTCTTTTATAAAATGTTATCAACATCCGCATCTAATTGTGTAATACAATGTTTTCTGGACAAATTGTGTGATTTGAGGAGAAACTCAAATATTTAAAAGGTCGTGTGGGAGCACATGAGCTCTTACATCACGTCACGGCTGCTTTGTTTCCCAGTCGGCTCTTCTTAAATAATGCCTGCCCCCCCAAAAAAAGCCTGATCTGAGATACAGTACTGGGACATTTGTCGTGAAGGGACCGACTAAAATCATACCCATGAGATCAAGACACATCGCCCCAGAGGCTTCTCACATTCCTGAGAGGTGGCCCTGCATGCACACGGGTAGCGCTATATGTTGTGTAAGCCTCTTTGTGCTGCTTCTTAGGCACAAGATCAGAGTTTCTAGAAAGATTAGGGGGTGAGCGATTTGTTGGGGAGGGAGGTAGACTCCAGAGGGATCCCGTGACTGGGGAGTGATTAGGAGGAGGGAGTCATGAGGCTCAACTGAGGGATGAATGATTGTGAGGCCTCACAAAAACACACATTCTCGCACTCGAACAATGTTCAACTGGTGTCATCAGAGGAGAAGTCATCCTGAAAATGAAAACGTCTTTCTGTGTTTGATGCAAAGGCAAATTTAGCTGATCATACATTTATAATCCCACTGCAGTGCCAGAATATGGATTGACACAGACAGAGATATTTGAGTATAATCTCATTCTGGCTTATTATTTACGCAGCTCTCATCAGTTAGCAGATGTTTTGTGCTTTTTCCCACACTATTCTGTGACTGGAGTTTGAATCAAGTCTGATACTGTGAGTCTCAAAGGGCAAAATGAAGTCAGGAGAGCTGATGATAAGATAAACATAGAAAAACCATTGATTTCTTAACAGTTGTGTCCGAACTGGAAGTCTCTTGTACATTGATCGTTACTCAAACAGATACAGAAAGCACAATAAACAAAGCCGTCGTTTTACTATACAACATTTTTAAGGTGATTAGCTTTCAGTCTGAAACGTGACCTGCATGTACGCGCAGTCTTATGACCGATGAGTTCACTCCTGAAGCATGATTTGTAGAGAAGTCATGATGATGGTGTGACTCGATGGCCGATCTGCATTTTGATCCACAGAGACCGACCATAAGTGATTTTACAGCCTCATATGACAGATAACTGTCACATCTGATAACTACATCACAACAAACCCCTTTGTGCTCGGTCTTAAAGCGCTTCAACACGCGGCTGCTCACTTTATATTGGATTGTGTTCATGATGCTACTGTATGATGCTATCTCCTCTCTGTACCTTGGAAAAAGAAGCAGAAATGTCACCATTCTTCAGTGTTTTAACTACGTCAAGTTTGGATACAAAAGACTCATTTATCTGTATTTATTAGTGAAAGGTTAAAAAATGCCTGTTTCCTCTACAGCAAAGAGAGGAAAGCACGGATCATGTGACAGATCCCTGTAATTCTATCAATGTGTGTTTGTTTCTGCAGGAGTTTGCTTTGTTAAATGCAACCTCTAAGTACTCAGAGGTTGGTCTGGAAACGCTGAAGATCCATAATTTGGGATTATTGACCCTTTTTAACACAGGCTTAAATAACTAGAGCTGTTTATTTCCAGAATAAAAAATATGACACTAAAAGACAGGTTTTCTCATTTTCACATATGTTGTACATTCATAGAAGCATTCTGATCTGTACACACCATAATGATAACTTGTCATCTGTGAATTAACACTCATATGTGTGTAACACATGTTTATTGCAGGCTGCAGGAGCGGCGTTGGCCTACATCGGCACCTACGTGATCCACAGCTACATCAACTTCAACAGTTTCATTCAGGACAAGTATGCGCTGGTCCCAGCAGCCATCACCATCGGCATCAGCGTGGTGATGTTCGTGATTGGTCTGGTGGGATGCTGCTCCACGCTACGGGAGTCCAAGTGCGGCCTCTGCTTTGTAAGTGTCTGTGAGACAGGAGAGATAGTTCACGCTTCACTGGTCCTCTCATTTCCTTGACATCTGTTTGCTCAGCTGTAGAGTCTGAAGGTGAAAGTGCATCTATAAACATACAGTATATCAGCTCAGTTTATTATCTTTCATTTTTGGTGCTTATATATTTGTCCTTAGTGTTTGCTTGTCCTTTCACTCTGATTTTTGTTGACACCTTATTTCCTCTGTTTCCTCCTCTCCAGTTCTTTCTGGTCATCATGATGATGTTTGCGGCTGAAGTCACTGCTTTGGTGTTTAGCTCCATCTACCAGGGCAAGGTGAGTCACATATATACGTTTTCTCTATCACACAATGTCTGCTGCTGAGCATAAACTATATTTTAATACATTTCATCTTCATTACTTTGAATCTGCTCTGGCACACATCATGTTTTTTCATTATGTATTGTGTGTGTCCAGATTAGCGGAGACCTGCAGCGCTCTATGAATGAGTCCTTCTCAATGTATGATGGTCAGGGCACTGAGTCCAAAGGTGTGGATTACTTGCAGACTCAGGTTGGTATTATGTTCTGCTGTGTATAAATAGTTTGTACTTGTATTCTCTTCAAACTCTTCTGCTTTGTTTGCTTTCATTTCCTTCTCTTGAGCTTTCATTTTAATCCCCAGTCTCTCTTTTTTGCCTCTGAAGAAAAAAGCCATTTTATCACATAAACAGCTAAAACACAGGATACAAACACGTAGATTTTTATGTGGTATATATGTTTTTATTATTTCTTTGGATAACTGGCCAGATATTGGCAGAAAGTGCAGTAGAGCTGAGTAGTTGTACGATTATTTTAAATGAGACAACCCCCATCCTCAAAATATAAGAAATGATTTTCTTTTTCGGGAAAATTTAAATGTGTTAAACGTCATATTCCCGTGTCTGGGTTTTCTCCGAGTACTCCGGCTTCTTCCCACAGTCCAAAGTCATGCAAACCCTTAAAAGGACGAGCAGTATTGACGACGGATGGCTAATGGATGGTCTGTCAAGAGTTACTGTGGGAAATGCTCACTGAAGGAGAAGTTGGAGCGTGCAGGTAAAAAAAAAAAAAGAAGGCATCCCTTAATCCCTAAAAATATGCTCTGAATCATAACTCACTCACATGCACGTGCAGGTTAAGGAAGGCGGATACTTCCCTCAATTGTTTCTCATATATCTTCTTCCTTACCCTCTATTTTTTATCCTTTTGCTTATGTTGCCTGGTTTTTTTAATCCCCTCTCTTTTTTCTCTTCGACTCTGTGCAGCTGCAGTGCTGTGGAGTTAACTATTTCACCAGCTGGTCCAACACGACCTGGTCCAGAAGCCAAAACAACACAGTGCCTCTGTCCTGTTGTAAAAACAGCATCACACAGTGCACTGGCAGAATGGACCAACCAAACCTCCTCAACGTCATGGTAAAGCCCACAGAACCACATTTTAGTCTTGAGACGTAAATGCTGTGTCAGGGAAAATGTTGTTTCATGTGCTAATGCATTGAACTGTAAGACGCAGGCATTTCAAAACGCTTGTGTGTGTATTTTAGGGTTGTGAGCTCAAGCTGAAGAGCCTCATAGAGGATGTGTGGGGATACGCCACGCTGGTCATTCAGGGCTTCGCCATCGTCAAGGTAAAGATGGCTGCAGTTAGCCTGATACAACACACACTCCAGCAGTTGCGAAAGAGCATTACTGTCCAACACAGTATTTCTGCAACGATATGATTCATATGTTCCCGTTGAGTTGTTGATTCAGCGGTTACTGGAGACAGTCCAGCATCTTTGTTGAGAGGGTGAACCCTATAAACTCCTTCACATTCTTTCAGTGCATGGATCATCTAACCTAGAGCTTGTTGGGTTGTATGTGAGAGCTCATCAGGGATGTAAAACAAGAGGATTTACTGTTGAATGAAGATGAAATAGAGGATTTTATGTCTCTAACTCCACTCGTGTGAAAGATGGTAGCTCAGTCGAAGGCTACTCTTTAAAACAGAAAAGACATTTCAGTATTTATCAATCAAATTAATCAACTTTTATTTGTATCACCCATATTTACAAATTACAATTTGTGTAACAGGGTTTAACAAGGTGCAACATCCTCTGTTCTTAACCCTCAACAAGAGTAAGGAAAAACAACCCAAAAAAAAACATTAACAGGGAAAAAAAACATAGAAACCAAATCTATCTGAATGGAATCTCATCCTTATTCTTGCACATATAGACCACTTTGTACTTCAGAGACTGTTTTCAGTCCTTGATCCTCCTACTCAAATACAGCGCTTACTTGTAACCTTTTATGCTCCACTCCAGGTCTAACTTCACTTCAAAATGTGTTTGAAGAGCTTTGTGTCCGATTACCTTTATGTCTCCTGTTGCAGTTCTTCGGGATGACTAGCGTATGTGTGATCACCTGTAGAAGTGGCAACCGGAGGAGAGGCTACCAGCCTCTCTATGCCTGAAGACCTCCACCACCTCCACCCCTAGGTGTGCTGACCACTTGAAAACAGGAGGCCTCCTTATTCTGCTGTGTACTGAAGCATACAGGTCCAACATGTAGAAGTCTAATGGAACACAGTAGAGCAAATACCTCCGCCAAGGCCCAATAATCCTACACAACGCTGTCGAGTTCTTATCATAGAAATAAAAAAGATTATAAAGAAAGTGGTCTGATACATTGAATGGTTTCCGCCCAGGGCCCATCCCTCCACCAACTTTGTGGAAATTGGTTTAGTAGCTTTTGTGAATCCTGCTGATAAACACAAAACAGCAAACAAATGCAAGTGAAAACATAATCTTCTTGACGGAGAATTTCATATAAACAACATACAGGTGGCAAACTCAAAATATAATTTCTCCTCAGACAAGATCAACATGAATACGTCCAATTTTGAGTTATTGTCTTAATGTCCCTCAGGAGAGTCCCTGAGGTGTCCATGTTGGTTGAGCTGTCAAATGTTTCTTTACTGTCACAGGCCAAGGACAGTGAAACAATTCTTCAGTAATTAAATTGTTAAAAATACTGCCCCCTGTTGGATTTTGTTAGCTCGAAGCAGTTTTCTCCTTGCTGCTGGATCATGTTGATATTCTTCCAAAGAACATTCTTCTTTGAAATGTATTGTAGCAAAAGATTGCAAACTATGTTTTAAGCTTTTTGTGATTATGAACAAAAGAAATTAAAAGCAGTTAAATGCCTTATTTAGAATTGCAACTGACAATTGGATGAAGTATATGCATATAATGTTAAATGGTCAGTTGACTGTTTTTAATTAGGTCACAGTTCTCGTACGTAGTTTGACTTTTGGTTGTTATTGTGTTTCTAAATTAAAAAGGTCAATATTTCACAATAATTTGGAGGTTGGTGCAGTTTTATCACGTCCTTGTGTTACCTCGTCTTCTGTGTGTTGTTAAATGTACGATATTAAATGAGCCTTTATAAGTAGAACATTAGGACAGTTGAACACAAATAATAATAATAATAATAATAATATTTATACAGCACTTTTAAAAACAAAGTAACAAAGTTCTTTGTTAAGCAAAACAGAAGAAATAAATATATAGAATTAGAATGGATAAAATGACACAATATAAAAGAATTAAAATAATCAAATCAAATAAAGTCGGGGTTACAAGGATCCCATTGTAACTTAAATAAATAAAAGAAAGCCCAGTAAATGCATGTTTACTGTATAGAAATAAATATGTTATGAAGGTGGGGACAGATACAGTTTTGTGTGATTCTACACAAAGTCTAAACAAAATTTAAAGGCAATTTAAACTCTACACGTGTCATAACTGTAACATAGCACAGTACAGGTTACCTACTGATGAGGGTGTAGATTTAATTGATTAATTGAAAAATCTCAGTACTGTAATTACCAAATCCAAAACAACACATTAGGACTCCATTAGGATTACAGCACTTTGTCATCAATTTGTTTTTTGTTGTATGTTTAGTTGCAGTCACAAAGAAATTCCTACAGGTGGCGTTAGGAAACCTGCTCTGAGTTTGAAGTCCTTTACCAGCAGTTGTGATGAGGAAACATGAAACACATCATGTGAATTAAGTAGAAGATGAGAATACATATTAAACATTCAGCTGTTTCATGCATTCATGTATAAATAAGGTAATCCATCATTGCAGTAAGTCTGTTTTCAAGCTGTGGCATAAATAGGTTGTTTGCATGTTTTCGAGCTCAAAGAAACAAATGGAATAATTATTTTCCTCCCTCATAGTAACCAAACTCTTTCATAATAGTTACTCGTGTCAGAGTTTTTTATAACTGCTCTGTGGCTGATAATGTGTAAGACGCCCGCTGATGTAAACGACCCTGTCTCAGCCTGTGTCCCTCTCATATCTCCTGCCTGCATATCTTATTCAAAGCATATCCTCACTGATCCAGGCTGTTGGCATTTGGACAGGCCAGTTCTTTTCACAGTGATCTGTTGGCACACAACTGCTGAGATAACCTTGTCAGCCCTGAGACCCGTTCTCTTCCCTCCAGCCTCCCTCGCTCGCTCCTGTCTGTTTTTCTGAGCTGTCCACTTGTGATGGGATCAGCTGAGATGGATGTTTGATGCCAGGTCTGAACAGGGAGGTTATGGTGTCGGTTTCTCACTCGTATTCTCAAGAAGAATATTTTTATTTATTAGCTTCTGTAGTTGTGAATGAAAATAATATTAATAAATTAGTGGAAAGAAGTGAAATAATAAGAAAAATGTACGACTAAAATGTAAAGAAAAGAACAGTCAAAAGAAAAGAAAATAATATAAAAAGATTTTTCTAATGAAATAGAAAATAAGTGAAAACAAATCAACAGAGAAAAAAAGTATTCTGAAAACATGAAAAAAATGTATAAAACAAATTCACGGGCAAGTTTAAAAAATAAAATATATAACAAGAAAAAATAAAGTGAGTGAAAAGTGAGAAATAATTTCCCCCCAAAATTTGAAAGTTTGAAATCAATGAAAAAAGAAAAAAAATCTGACAAAAAGAAAGTAAAGAGAAATGTATGAAAAGTCAAACAAAATCATAAATATGTAAGAAATGTAAAAACAATGAATGAAAATGACAGGAAAGAAAATCAAATGAAGAAAAATTAAACAATAAATGAAAAATATAATAAAATATAAAGAATAAATGAGACAAAGTAAATTAAAAAATAAAATAATAAATACCCTTGTATAGGAAAGTGACTGAACTGGAGTGAAAGTGTTAATTCACCGAGGTAAGAGTTGTGTTTGTTTTGTCATTGCAGCATTTTCTGTTCCCTTATGAATTATCTCTACTCACCACATGTGGCCCCTTCCTCTGTATCTCTCTCCTCTTTGGGCTCTCCAGATCCGCACACACCACAAAAGGCACTCGGAGCAGGCCGACCACGGCAGATGTTGTCACAGGGACATTTCAGCCTGACCTCTAATTTATTTATTTCTTTCCTTTTTCTACTTAGACAGGAATGTGTTGGAGGGAGATAATCTGAGGAGGACACACAATGCTGCTGCTGTGCTGCCGTCAGACGCTCGGAGAGGAAGACTGTTTCTCTGTGTTAGATCCAAGAACCCTTCTCCAGAGAATTCCTTCATGTCTCCTGTAACATGTCTGTTAGGAATTTGTTTTTCTTTTCTTAAGTATCTCTGAGATTTAGCTTTGAACAAGTCACAAAGACCCCTGCTTTGCACAAATAGTTTATGTCTGAGCTGGATCACGTGGTTGATAAAAGGGGATATTTGCTGTTTTTTATGGGCTTGATAAAATGAAAAAAAGACCAGCGTGTTACTCGTTTTTATTAAGAAATAATACAGACAAATAAATAACTAGTTTCATGGTTTTATTTGGATTTCTCCGCTTCACCTTTCTTTTTAGGGCAGACCCATAAATAATGACATCACATTGTCGAGACCAGGAGCAGGTGTTGCTGACAACGTGTGTGTGTGTGTGTTCTGTAAATAGCCGCCCACCACCAACACTGTGATGTCTCCATTTGTCAGATGCTATCAGTATTAATGAGAGAGGTCATCCAGAAAAGAGGAACAGAAACACAGAGCAAAGACTCAACAGGACAGAATGAGCAGCAGCAGTCCACCATCATCCTTATCTGTCATTTTACAAGCCTAATATGTGCACGTTGTTACATGAGAAATACTCAAGTATCTCTGAATATTGTTTTTTCTCTAACCTTTTTTCTTTACTTCTTTTTTTTGTATGTTTCTTGTAAGTAGACACTTGATGATTTTCCCCTCCGCCAAGGAAGTTGTGTTTTCTCCCTGTCTGTTGTTGGTTCGTTTGTTTGCAAGCAAGATAAGAGAAAAACTACAGGACGGATTTCCAGAAAACTTGGTGGAAGGATGAAGTATGAGGAATACTTTTCTCAGCTTATAGCTTTACCTCTATCTTCAACTCTGATGTACATTGTTTTGTATGTACATCTTAATTTCCACCATGCAAAAGATATTTACCACATTGGCAAAAAGGTACATGTGCCTCTTTTTTTTTGAAGTATTTCTTTTTTCATATATGTATCGGAGTAAATGTGATTTTGAAAATGTTGCATGACTACGAAATAGTTTTCAATGTTTTTCAAACATGTAAATTAAATGACCTGATACCTGACCTTATACAATACATAGTATTATAAATCTGTATATGACACTTCCTGTCCTCTCCACGTGTACTATTTGCATGTGTGGGTAGGGGTCCGTGGTCATGATAAGCTGCTATCCCATCGTTGTGTTGTAAATGACAGCAGGTTGAGAGGTTGTAGTATTTCAGAAGATGTGTCAGTACAGTAAAATATAAAAAACACACACACAAGCGACACCGGAAAGTGATGTTTGATGCCTTCATGATTATATAAAACACCCCTGAACTGCAGCGCTGTTGGAAACAGTTAACAAAGGTAACTTATCACAGCATCAAAAGAGCTATTACAGTCATGATTGAGTGTGTTTGTCAAATTAATTTTGACCTTTCATCATTTTGTCCTGCTGAATAAAAACAGCAGGACAGAGACTTTGTTCCTGTTGCAGCTGCAGCAAAACTATTTAACAATTTCCTTTTCACTACATTCCTCTTTTAAACCTGACTTGCCGACACACATGAAAGGAAGCATGCCACACGCCTGGAAGATATAAAACTACAAGTCTGTTTCAATCCGAGCGGCTTCGCTGTATTTTACAGGAGGTACGAGAAAAGCTCCCCCTTGGCAATCAGAGAGAAACCACAGAGCCAGCGTCTGCTTTCATCAGACTGATGCATTACACAATTCATTCAGCAAACATTCTCCTTTAAAACAACACATTTATTAATGGTGATCCAATTGGCAATAAACATAAATATGTAATAAACACAACAAAGATCTTCTGAGCCATTTACAGCTGCTCTATGGTGCTGAAGGCTGACGTCCAAAGGATCCAACATGTCTGAACATCTTCTCCCTTTGACTCATTTGTCTCCTGGTTGGCGAGAGATGAGAGCGACATCCTCAACACTGCTTGTCTCAGGACGCTGTTGTTCGCCATTTCCTCAGATATCTCACTCACTGTGGCAGAAATGACAATTATCCCCTTGTCTCTTCTCACTGACGGAGTCATAACACCAGTGTGTCACTTTACACGGGCCTCATTACACTGCGTTGCTCCTGGGTCTCTGTTTTCTTCACGGCCTCGCTCCTCTTTTTTAATCCCTGTTGCTGTAGAAACTCTGCAAACTCATTATCACACTCACCATGACCTGTCTTCTCTCTCTCTCTTTTTCTTTCTTCCTTTCTCTCACTGTGCTGATTCTCATAACCGCCCTCCACAGGCTACAGGACTTTGTAAATCAACAGACTTTTATAAAAAACAGCCATCGGGCTTTGCAAACATTGGAGGAGCCTTTCTTTTTGTTACGCCTTGTGATGCTCTCTCCATCCTCACACATGATCCACACGAGTTCAAAGGGAGTTGTCAGCAGTGGTTGTGGGTTCAGAGAGAAATCAGAAACTAAACTGAGACATGACGATCATAATAATGATAAGGAACAAACCAAAGCGATGATAAATCAAACAATGCTAATGCCTTAAATGCACCGTTGTACTGTACTTAGACACATTTTATAATGATCATCGTCAACACTGTTGCAAGAGGCTTGTTGGTTCAAATCCTGGTTCTGCCGGGGCCTCTCTGTGTGGAGTTCATATGTTTTTCCCATGTCTCCGCTTACTCCGGCTTCCTCCCACAATCCAAAGACATGCAGATCGGAGCCAGCTTGTGAGTGTGTGAATGTGAAAGTGTATGTCAGTCCTGTGATGAGCTGGTGCCCCCCCATGACCCTTAAAGGATAAGCTGTATAGACGTTGGATGTACTTTTAGGGGTAAGTGATGTAGCTGGTATCTGATATAAACCCTCAAACTGGGTTTTTAACCTAATAAACTGTTTAATGGCTTCATTTAATCTTGACCGGCTTTACCACAAGCAATCACACATGTCTATCTTTTCATTTTGTAATTTCCAGTGAAATTAGGCTTCAAGTGTGAGTCATCTCTACTTTTAATGGAATGATATATGCTCATGTGATCTCGTACATTCAATTTCCGCTATGACTGTTATCTCTTTGCAGTGTAGGCTCTCTGCGTTTCTCTTCTACTTGAGCAAAGTATTATTTCCCCCTCGAGGGCCCATCCTGGACATGGTGGCATGTTCATTTTCTTAAGGCTCCTCTCTGGCTTCCTCTCCTGGGGAATCTCAACCCCAGTAATTCTGTCAGGATGACAGATGACCATGATTATTTAACCTATAACGATCAGGGAAGAATAGGTTCAGGATTTCCTTCAAATAGATGTAGACTGATTTCCCGCCTTATTACCTCCACCTAGGATGTCATGTTTTCACCCTGTCTATTAGTTTGTGGTTTTGTACATGTGTTTGTTTGTAAGAAACGTGGTAGAGGGATGTGGTGTGGGTCAGAGAAGATGCGGATCCAGATCAAGGTGCAGATCCAGGAAAACATTTTTATTACTTTCTACGAACAGGATCTTTTTTGATACTTTCATGAAAAAATCTGGCATATTTAGGGGACTGATATCTATGAGTGTGTGCAATTTGGTGAAGGCTAATAAGTGGCATTCTAATATTCTAATGGCTTATGACTTATACAAGCTAATTTTCTGTATGACTGCTATATCTTGGACCCTTTGCATCCCGCATTTGAGCAAAACTATTATTTTCTTTTCAAGGTCCCATCCTGGACATGCGTGGTGACAGATATTCAAAGGCTCCTCTCTGGATTTCCTCTCTTGGGGAATTCAGTCAGGATGATAGATCACCATGATTATTTAACAATCAGACCAGAATAAGCTGAAGGCTTCTTTAAATACATACAGACTGATTCCCCCCTTATATTATTATCGTTATTATTGTCATTATTATTATTATTATTATTATTATAGTGTTGGATGTGTACATTTGGAGACCCAAGTTCAACCAAGTTCAGGGGGATGCTGAGAGAGAGAGAGAGAGAGAGAGAGAGAGAGAGAGAGAGAGAGAGTACCTCATCATCAGTGGTGCAGTGTGTGTGTGTGTGTGTGTGTGTGTGTGTGTGTGTGTGTGTGTGTGTGAAGCCTCTCAGGTCTGAATGTAGTGTGTCGGGGGGTGATCCCTCCTCTCTCCTCTCTCCTCTCTCTCCTCTCGGATCCTCCGCTGACACAGAGCGGACAGTCGCCCACACAGTACCCGGCTGTAACTAACGCATCCTCCGGCTTATCTCATCTCGGCGGATCACCCCCCACGACCACCTCCTCCTCCAGCAACCCGTGCCTGCTGTTACCCCCCTCATATCACCATCTGAATCACAGACACACACAGAGAGAAAGAGAGAGAGAGAGAGAGAGAGGGAGAGAGAGATGCTGCCTCCCTCTGTGTGTGTCTCACTTTCTTGCTTCTTCCAAGGACCCGTATCTCCTGCTCGGATCTTTGTCTCCGGCTGCGGCGGCTGCTGATGCGCGTAATACTCCGGTGGGTGCTGCTCCTTATCTCGCCTCTTTCTTTCTTTCTTTCTTTCTTTCCTCTTGTTATCGCGGACAGAACAAAGTGGAGCTGCAGTTCGAGTGGTGGCGGAGGGACCGTAAAGAGAAGCGGCACAGGCCCCTTTGTACTTTTCTTTTCGTGCCTTATCAGAGGCACTTCCATCCTGTGTTTTTGTTCCGCGAGGGGCGTCACTGGAGCGCATGTTGACACACAAAGGCGGCTGCACGAAGCCAGTGTGCGGAGAGGATGCAGCGTCTCCCTGCTCCAGACAAACGCCTGTTAGGAAGTGCAATGTGAGAGAGAAATTAGGAATAAAAACACAAGGGGCACAGCTGCACGAAGCCAGAGGGGGGGGGTGCACCCCTGTTTGCACCCATCTGCTCTCACCTACAGTGATATTAGCCCAAACCAGGTCAAGAGTACAGTTTCATTTTCTGTTTTTACCTCCACAACCCAAATTACAGGCTATTCAAACCCAATTGTGTCATTTCTAACCCTGGTCACATTCACACCATATTTCATTGCACCGGATTGAGAAACTGTTAATAATTCTTATTCATAATGTATAATGTCGTTGCATAACCTGAAGAAAGATATGGAGAATAAATGGGAAAGAGAGAACAGCAAGTGCCATCTTCTGTGGTGATGCATTATTTATAAAGTTAGCCCAGTGCTGCACCTCCCACCCAGCACCACTGTCAATGCTCCCGCTCCCTCCCTGTCCTCACCTTACAGCCTCCGACGGACTCAGGCTAACACCAGTATGTTTGGAAGTTTGTTATAAAGCAGGAGTGCGGCTTCTTGGTGCTCGTTCCCCATTTCTAGCAAGAAGGACTATAGAGAGAGAGAGAGGAAATACTGAAGGTGGCCTCCAGGCCTTCGACAGCAACAAGGTTTGTTTTATGGATTGATGGATTGTTTGAGTTCTTGCAGCTCGCGGATCTGAGGGTGCAGGAGGTTCAAAGCTTTTATTTCACACCAGGAGTGGAAATATAAGAGCTGAAATACATCTGTGCAGATTCTCAGTCGTTCGGGTCACGGTATCTTCAGGAGTTGCTTGTGTTGCATGAAGACGTTTCCCCTCTCGTCCAAAAGGCTTCCTCAGATCTGCCTGTATGTCCACTGGTACCACTCCTGACAATAAGAGCTGAAAGGAAATGAACTAATACAAACTTGACTTTCCAATGACACAAATGTTACTGTGCTCCATTGTCTCTCCGCTCTGAAACATCCACAGCTTCATGTATCAGATATGAAAACCTCATTGAGCGGATGTGACTTCCCTCTCTGAGCACATTAAATTACTGGTGTAGATTAGGTTACACTGCCATTCAGTGTTATGCAACGGTAACTCTCCTGCGTCGCAGACCCTCATGACACACAGCCACTGTTGCTGTGTAACTTTCATCTTCCTTTGTCTCTCTGTTCTCTCTCTATTTCCTCCCCCAGGAGCAGCAGCAGATGCACTGAGCAACGCAGCTATTAGCAGCCTTATCTTTCCACGCCGGCCTGATGCTAAAATCCCCACATTCATGAGAAGGCAACAGGAAGCAGATTACTGAGGGATTATACCACAGATTCCGGATTTGCCCGCTGTCCAACCGTGGATCTCACTCTCAATGAACTTGTGTGACTGGGTGCCGACTTACTGACTGACTGAGACACTCTGGTATCATGGAGGAAGAGGAGGAGCCGACAGAGTCTCATTGAATCTAAAACGCACGACTCCGCCTTCTCCCCTCCGATTCTCCTGCCTCAGCATCGAAGGCTTCGAGTGGCCAATGAGGATTACGGAGTTGTAGCAAATAGCAGAGTGTGCAGAAAGGGAGAGGAGTGCAGAGCCTGTTGCTGTCCCATGATGCATCTACACATGAAAGAGCAGGATCAGCCACACAGAGGGCTGTTTCTATGGATACCCCTGCCCTGGGTAGTATTAATAAGACTCACTGATATTCTGACTATCTGTCCGTGAAGGAAGTACAGAGATTATTAGTGTCTCCCTGCAGCAGACTCCAGCGTCAGATAACATCCGTATAGCAGTGAAAGGCAAATTCATTCTTTTTAGAGTTGGACGTTCTGTAGATTCTTGAACAAAATATGTTCAAATCCGTAGGCGCACAATCATTGACTAAAGCAAATGTTAGAGATCGTTCCACTTGGCTTAATATATTTTGATCCTTTCTGAGGGTCCTTTTTGTTTGGGGCCCAGCCACTCCAGTTCAAATGTGAACATTGACAGCAAATGGTTTGATAAAATTGAGATTTAATAGGAATCTGCCCACACAGGACTCGAAGAGGAGGTAAAGTGATGCACAACTTGTTCTGAGGCCTGAGGAATGATTCAATTTCGGGGCTCCTAAAACTGCCACAATCTTTCGCCAGACTAGTCTCTGCATTGTATTTTTGGCCTTGGCTACATGATAATAGATCCATATGCACTCGCTACCCAAAGAAATGTCTAGTTATGATTCTGGACTCACCAGCAAGATGTGGCACCAGACGATAACACAGCAGTTTTAATTAAAGAAATTGTGGAGATCCAAACTGAGCAATCATGGCCAGACAGGACACTCCCCTCTTCCTCCATGGCTTTGACCTCAGTGGTCACTTTGTTGACCTTCGACCTCTCGGCACAGGTGTCACCGGCCTGGTGCTCTCAGCTGTGGACCAGCGCAACGGACAGCGCGTGGCCATTAAAAAGCTGGTGATGCGCGACGCCGTGACGGTGAAACATGCCCTGCGGGAGGTCAAAATCACCCATCGGCTGCACCACGAAAATGTGGTCCAGGTTCATGAGGTCTTGGCACCATATGGACGCCCGCTGCCCCGAGACCCGACCCAGCTCAGCGCCCTGTACATTGTCCAGGAGTGCATGGAGACTGATCTGGCTCGGCTGCTGGAACAAGGACCACTACCCACAGGTATGGGGACCAAAAATCTCACTTAAAGGTTCACCTAAAAGTTTTCCTCAAACTATGAGCTATGCTAAGATGCGATAGACACAATCCAATGTGCTAAAATACACCAAAATACAAAACAATATGATACCATATGATACAATAAAATACAAAAGCTTCAGAAAAGCCACTAAATGGACCTTGTGATTATTTCCTTGATTCCTCTTTCCAACGTCAAGAATGAACTTTGAACTTTGAAATCAATCTATACCCAAAAATATCACCACAGGTCTGGTATGATACACTTGAAACAATACTGGTCAGATAAAAATCTCACTTCAAGGTTCACCAATAGTTTTACTGGAGTTCTGACTCCAATTGACAAAGCAATACAATATGATACAATATGATACGAAACAATACAATAGGAAATTATACAATACGAAACGATACGTTACGACACAAAATGATACGCAACAATTCGAAACGATAAGATTAGATAAGATAACAGAGATAGGATACAACACAAAATGTATGGATATGATTTGTATTTTTTCATTCATTCTCTCATTCTTTTGAGTTATAATCACACGTTATAACTGTAAGAACAAGACGACAGTGTCCTTATATCTGACTTTTGTCCTTGCACAGGTCACGCCACTCTGCTGTTCTACCAGCTGCTGAGGGGCCTGAAGTTCATCCACTCAGCGAACGTCCTGCACAGAGACCTAAAGCCGGCCAACATATTCATCAACACGGACCAACTGCTGCTCAAGGTCGGAGACTTCGGGCTGGCGAGAATAGTCGACCCTCGCTATTCTCATAAGGTAAACGGCGAGGAGCGCAAAGAGAACAGACAAACACATAAACAGATCGTGTGAGGCGTGTACAGTTTATGGTTTATATAGTGTTATCTCTTGTCATGGAAATCTGTCTCAGGGAGGTTTACAGTGTTTTTACATGCATGCACTGCAGAGTCTCCTCTTTTAACTGTATTCTGATTTCAAAAATGTTTATGCATAAAACTTTCTAAAGTGTTAAAACTATAAATGGTTGGCTCAGCTGTATACTGATAATTGGGCGAGTTATTTTTTGAAGTGCTCATCCACAAGAAAAACACTTTTACTAATGAGCAGAAATGACATGCAAGCTGGAGCTTTAGAGTACATGCACAGACTTTTACAGCCGTAACCTAATTACTCTTACTCATCTTTTTTGGGGCATGCAAATGCAGCCCATGTGCCAAGTTCAATTTCTGACGAGAGACCAATAAATCCCTGTGATCGTTAATCTTATTTGGTTCACGCTCTCTTGACAAGTTTCATGTTTATTTTAGAAATGTACCATCTTTAGAGGATGAGCCAGCTTAAATCTTCAGATCTCTGTCCACGTACTGTTGGTTGCATTGATCTTGACATGTTTAAAAACTTTTTCATATTTGTTCCAAAAGAAAATCATACTGTAAATATTAAAGTAAGTATTACACTGAGATGTGTCATTCTCCTCTGCTCTGACACAGTGTGGGTTGCTCTGCTACTGATGAATGAGTCTATAGGGAGATTATTGTCATATTAAAACCTTATCTCTGGAAAGAGATAGAAACTTCCTCTGTAAGCTCTGTCCCTGTGTGGTTATCAGACAGCTGCTCACAAGCCCTTGTGTTGCAATGGAGACAGTACGAGGTGGAAACTGTAGAAAAAGAATCCTCTTGTAGAGAATCAGCAGGCCTGCACATCACTGGTCTGTATGTGACAAAAATAAAAGTTGTATAAAGTATACCTACAGCCTAATACAGTCAGACTTTAAAAATGTCAAACTTTGAAAAGTGTGTGAGTGCTGCAGCTCCTGAAGAGACTGAGAAGCCGTCTTGTTCTCTTTGACCAGTTTCTCCAATTACACATCCTCATGTCTAATGTAGCCGACCGGTGTCTTTCACAATGGGCCTCCTCTCCAGCTCAAACCCTGCTATGAACATCGTCCTCCCATTCCTGGTATCAAGTTCTGTGCTAATCAAACCCTGTGATTAGCCTGTCTAATGTAGATGAAGGCTTGTGAGAGATTAATGGGACAAGTTACTGCTCCGCTGTGCCGAGTCATTATGCAAGGAGATCCCACAGCAGTGCTGTTACACTGGCAGGGAAGGATGTGTGTGTTGATTGTCATTGTTTTTTGTGCTCTCTGGGTCTGTGCATGAGGAGAGGAGCCGTTGTGAAAGGCGATCTTTGTCAGCCCAGAGCACGGGACTGGGGGGACCAGCTGGGAGCAGACACAGGAGGTGCATTTGGAGGGGAGGGGGGAGGTTGAAGGGGAACGACTGGAGGGGAGGTACAAAACAGATGAGGAGCAATGGTGAGAAATTTTGAGTCGTGGAGGGGTGAGAGGAAGAAAGGTGAAAAGTACAAGAAGACACAAAGTGCAAAGAGGAAAAACAAGGAAAGGGAGGGAGGCTTAATACGTCGAGAGGGACGAGTTTGAGTTGTGCACGGCAACAGAAACCAGGTTTACACGCTGTGTGTGTGTGTGTGTGTGTGTGTGTGTGTGTTTGAGTGCACACACACTGTGTACCTACATAAACCCAGTCTGTCAGAGAACACAGTGTCCAGAGTTTACACTGGATAGATAGATAGATAGAGAGACAGATAGATAGACAAACAGACAGATAGATAGACAAACAGACAGATAGATAGATAGATAGATAGATAGATAGATAGATAGATAGATAGATAGATAGATAGATAGATAGATAGATAGATAGATAGATGTGTAGCAGTGTTTTTGATGATGTGTGTGTGTTTGTGTGATGATGTGTGTGTTGTGTAGCAGTGTGTTTTTGATGATGTGTGTGTGTTTGTGTGATGATGTGTGTGTTGTGTAGCAGTGTGTTTTTGATGATGTGTGTGTGTTTGTGTGATGATGTGTGTGTTGTGTAGCAGTGTGTTTTTGATGATGTGTGCGTAAGATGATGCTGGGGCTATTTGTGATGCAGTGTTGACACCAAAGCAGATGCCTGCAGTGAATCTGATAGCATCATTTCTTTTATTTAATAATGCAGAGCTGTGCTGCTTTTTCAGAGGTTTGTGGTAATGGATGAGCAGCTCTGACTACAGCTGAGGAGGATATTCATAAATAGTGGTAACTCTCCAATTGGGCTATAAAACAAGACCGGGCTCATTTATACTGCACTCAGATTGGTTTCAGATTGTGTCGCGTGTGACAGTAAAATTGGCTGGTGTAGATTTATAGTTCTCACCATGAACGATCTTTTTACTATTCCTGTAATTGCCCCAAAATTTCCTTTTCGGGCCTTTGCCATTTTTATACACTTTCTTATTGCCTCTACAGTATCTCACATGGTCAGTGTGTTCACAGCAGTTTTGTCAGCTCACTGTGACTCTGCAGTGAATTGAAATGAGGCTGTTTGACGAGCTGTCTCGAAGAGCGCCTCCGACTACACACAGACAAACATTTACTCAGGTGAGGGGATGATGGAGAGCAGGAAACAGAGGCACAGAAAACATTATTTGTGATGTTGTTTGCAGTCTGCGCTGGTGGGAGCTTATGGCGTCTCTCTGCAAGTGTGTGTGTGAATGTCACCTGCGGAGGTGTCGCTGAAGCCGCCCAGAAATAATTCATGACCTGGATGAAGGATAGAAGGATACGGGGGGGGGTAATAAAGTAGATGAGAAGAAGGGACAAACATAAAGACACAGCACGGTTAAAAATAAGCACAATGGAGCAGAAGCTGGCGAGAAAAGAAGAAGGGAAGAAACAGGAGAGAACGGAGGTGAGGCATGCTGGGTGAGGAAAAGTGAGAGATGGGGGGACGTGTGAAGAAAAGAGGGAGGGTAGCAGAATGAGAAACACTGAGGTGAGGGGGAGTTTAGATTGAGGGAAACGGATGGAGAGGAAAGTAGGAGGTAATGCGAAGACGGGTTCGTCTCTGCAAGACAGAGGAGGTGATGATGGGGCCGAGTAGGACGAAAGGAATGAAGAACAGGAAAGGAGGGGGGGGAAACCAATAAAGCTTTTTTATTCCTAAACATCTGTGAAAATAATGTGTGAAAAATTTCAAGAATATGTTTCTTTTTCTGTGCAAAACACTTTCCAAGCTGTTTTATGACCGACTTTATTATCATCAGTTATATCAAATAATACTCCAGCCATGAAAAGGAGCCATGGAACATTGCCTGTCCTTGAAAGTCACTGAAAGCAGAGCTCATATTTAGACAATGATCAGGAAATGTGGGAGAGACGGGGCGACACAGAAGACAAGGAGAGAGCATGTTTGTCAGACCTTCACTGAGCACTCAGCATCAGTTTCTGCTCTGTCATCTACTGGCACACACACTCACAGAGGAGAAAAGGCACAGTGATGAGGGAGGAACATGGGGGGGGTGCAGCGAGGGCAGAGTGGGCCTGGGGAGAGGGAGAGAGAGAGAGAGAGAGAGAGAGAGAGAGGGAGTTGAGAGCATAAAAGGAGTAGGTGAGAGACGCACAATGATGGGGTGAGGAAAAGAGGAGGCACAAGAGGAGCATAGGTGCGAAGAGACGAGAGAGAGGAGAAAAACTCAGGGAGCTGTCAAAGTGTTCTCAAGTCATAGCTTTTTATTAACACCTTTAATAGAGCCGTGGATCTATCATTCAACACAATGTGGGCCCCTCAAAAAACCTCATAGAACCATTTTTGACATTTAAATAAGAGATAAATAAATAAGTTCTATTTAGGGGCACATTGTTGGAAGTGATTGAAAGAAGTGATGTGTATAAGTGGGAACATTGGTGTGGGTGGCCCACAAAGGATGAAGGCTTTGAGTCATCCCTTAACCTGCTGATTTATATACAATTCACTACTTTTTATAAACCATCTCCGAAGACAGAGAGGAAACTCTCTATTCAGACGTGAATTAAGTATACATCCATTTTTAGGTTAGACCTAAAAATATAAGAATCGGAGGGGCTATGCCCTCTGTAGTGCCCTCATGTTGTGGTGGTGTTAACTGTAATTTCTGACATCCATCTTGAGTATTAAAGCTCATCTGGGCCAGGTTAAATCCACTGATGTCTATACAGCATCAGCCTAAATAGATCAAAGAAGAAGTCCCAGATAGAGCGATAGAGTGATGAATGGTGAGATGGGAAATGGAAAACAGAGGATGTAAGGAGGAGGGGTGATGGGAGAGCAGAAGTGGAGGAGAGCAGTGAGGGTGGAGGTGGTAGAGAGATGAAGGAAACTATTGTAGATACTTCCAAAAAGGAACCCTGCCTCGTTTTTGGGGGCTCATATTCTAACGAAAACATATTTTGGTGTGCTGACAAACGTATACAAAAATAGATTTGTCATCATGAAGCAATTCACAGCAACAAATGTATATGTATAAAATATATAATAACAACAATATACAATCTATGGCGTAAACCCAGTTGTAATTATATTTTGTTATATAGTATCGTGACTGGATAGAGATCCTAGAAACGAGGTCAGAAAACAAATGTGATGTAGGAGGAGTAATTTGTAAGAGGCAACAAGAGCATTGATGGTAACAACAGGCAAAAGCGTCTCATAAATAAATCTGGTTAGCGTGTGTGAGTATGTTTGCCTGTGGCTCATCTCTATGCAGAGCATCATCAGCGTTATTCACAAGGTGAACATTTACAAAAGTAAGAGTCAGGAGGGAGCTGTCTCTAAATGAGAGGCCGCATGTTGTTGTACAGCAGAGACTCAAACACTCAGTGGAACTCAGGGTAACTGCAGGTCGAGATTCAGGGAATACATTTTCTGCTGCCGAGTGTATTCAGAAGCCAGTTTCGCAACATGATGAAGCCTTTGTGGGTGTAAATCAAAAATATCCCCTTTTTAGCTCAAGGTTTTCTTCAACTTTTCTTCATGATTGCGTGCTGTATTGTGAACATGAGCAATCTGAACTCCTCCTGTATGCAGATGACTGTTTTGATGGATTTATTTTGATCATTGTGTCATGCACATTATGCGTCCAGCCTAAAACAGGCTTACAGACGCCATTATTTAGTACAAGAAAGAGAGAAGCCAAATATACAAAACAAATAAACCATCCAGTGGAAGAGTTCCTGTTCCCAGCTTTGCAACTAAAGAGCTTTTACTCGTCCATAACTTTGCTGCAACTTACGATACAGTGCCATAACTGGGCTTGATTTGAATACATGTTTGTAATTTTGGTTTTGACACCGTATCTTGTAACCATTTTTCTCAAATTGTAGCAAGTCAGTTTCTTCTAATTGTGTTCAAGCTGCATAATACACATTTTATTTCCATATATTCTAATTCAGCTTCTTCAAAAACCTTTGTATTAACCCTGTTTTCAGACAAAATAGGTTTTTTGGTTTGGTTTGTTTGTTTGTTAGCAAGATAACACAATAACAACTGAAAGGATTTCCAGGAAACCTGGTGAAAAGATGGGACAAGGGAAGATGGAAGAAGACATGACAATTTGGTGCGGATCTGGATAAGGGGCCAGATACAAATCTTTGTGAATTTCCAAAGAAATAATTCATGGATCCTAAAGAAAAAAATTGAATATATATATATAGGGGACTGTTATCTATGTGGAATTTGGAGCAGCTTGATTCAATTCAAGAGGACTGTTCGGCCTTGATGGAGGCGTGCACTGCATTGAGTGACATTCTAGTTCTGTTGCACTTTCCTTTTTTTCTTCTTGTATTTGATCTCTCACTCTCCACTTCCCCTTCTTCTCCAGGGCTACCTGTCTGAGGGCCTGGTGACTAAGTGGTACTGTTCCCCCCGTCTGCTCCTGTCCCCCAACAACTACACCAAGGCCATAGACATGTGGGCCACAGGCTGTATACTGGCTGAGATGCTGACTGGACGCATGATGTTTGCAGGTACCTTTATACTGTTTGCCATGCAGTCCGCCATCAAGACCTCCACCCAGGTCAGCACGACCGTGATGAACAGAAACATTATGAAATTGCTTATCGTAAATTTGATGGCAAAAAACTATGATCATATCATTAGTAGTCAGCAGAGACATTTCATTACTAAAAGACCTTTTTGGGAAATGTGTTTCGAGGAACTGGCAGGTTTCCAGATTCACTTTCAGGTATTTTTGATTATTTTACCCATCTGTGTGGTCTGGTGTGTTTTACTCTCATTTAAGTACATTTAAGTACATATTATGTAAAAATATATGTAGATATGAAAAGTTTGTTCGGGTGGTCTTACGGCACAAACATAGAAATCAGTCGTCCGTGAGCAGCTACATGAATAGATAATATAAGTTGTATTAAAACACATCCTTTGTGTCCCACATTAACTTATCTGAAGTTCTTAGTTGCAGAGATGCAAAGGAAATTGTCTAGCGACTGTTTCAAAGTATGAAAGGTGGCATCAAATAAGAGCTGAGGAGAAATGTCTTCCCACTGTCCTCCACTAAAGATGCTTCCTTCTCTTGTTCAGCAGGCTGCTTCTTTGTCTGACCGGAATAACAATGATGAAAGATGTAATTTGTCATGACAGGTTGATTTGACCTCCACCAGCCCCACTACACCACAGGAGAGATGATGTCATAAACTCAGTGGCATTATTGCTTCCCTGGTGTTCTGCTACAAAAATGGATTTTTTACTTTCTTCTCACTTAACCACCACAGGTCACATGGCACGATTTATTTTGGTTTAGAGGCGAAGCAATGTTCTCTCATCCTAATACACTTCAACTGCTTGTTTATTTCCTTGAGGGGCCAGTGTGTTGATATAGCCCCACCTGCTGGAGATCTGGGAATTGACTCTGAGCTAAAAAGCTTTAAGCATGTTGCACTCGTTCACTCCTTCACGTTAGTTTTTCTCCATCAGTTGTCAAAGGTAGAACGCACTTCCCCCAGAAGTGAGCTTCATTATGTCCAATTCCTCCCAGGTTGTGGGTGCGACCCTCATCAAACGCAGGTTTAACATTAGGATTAATGTCCAATATTTGTATTTGTATATTTGTAGAATATATATTAGATTTAGGGTTAGGGTTAGGGTTGTCTAACAGGGTTAGGGTTAGGGTTAACCCTAAGTCTTGTCGAACAGATTGAAACTTCCCTGGTGCACAAAATGCTGTGACCTACTGTGGAATCACAGAGACATGAAAAACCCGAAACAAGCTAGAAATTACAACCTTTCCCCGTAATTGGGTTATTTCTTCTTCAATAGATCAATTGTCGGGAGGATAAAAATAAAATGAGGAATTTTAATTTAAACAGCAAATATAATATTTGTGATTTATCATTGCAAATTTTGTAGAAACTGATTTTAATTTGATTATGTCCTTGTCTGGACAGCTCACAGCTCCTAATTATTCCTCTTTGATTTTAACTGGCCTTTTTTTCTGCTTATGTAACTGATCGTCCGTCTCCTCCTTTGCTCGCCTCTCGTTGGCTGATTCCCTCTGCAGGAGCTCACGAGCTGGAGCAGATGCAGCTGATCCTGGACACAGTGCCGGTGCTGAGAGAGGAGGACAGACAGGACCTGCTACAGGTGAGACCTCACATTGAAGATGAATGAGTGTTGTTCAGGGAGACTCCACCTCCGCCATATCTGAAAGACTTTCTTTGTAGAGGTAGAAAACAGAGTGAGCACTGAGGCAGAATAATAATGGTGATAAAATTAAATATATATAGTTAGACATTCAGTTGACACTGCTGCCCCCTGCTGTTCTTATTTAGTAACAACAACAATTTTTACTTTAATACAACAGAGCCATAGTAATACTTCAGGCTTTAAACATTTAATCTGATTAGAAGACAATTAACCTACATGAAACATCGGACATTAAATAAAGGTTATTAAACGTTGCAAGTTGTTTAAGAAATGCTAATCAAAACGCTGCTGAGAGATGGAGAGAATAAGTGAATTTAAAGTCCTCTTTCAGTGAAAATCATGTTTTCAAACATATTAACATGTCCCCCTTGTGCCTTTCATATGATCAAAGACGTAGTGTCTGCAGTGTGGTTGTTTATTTCCACCTTAACACTGCAGTAAACAAATATCAGTCTGAAAAACAACAGATTCAGACAGCCCAGATTTGTGATGTAACAGGGGTCATAGGTCGAAGTCACAGAATGATAATTTTTTCATGACAAACCTTTCGAATGTTTCATTTTGATGAACACAGGAGGGTGTAAGAAGCTGCACTTTAATAAGCGCAACTAGTTGTTCAAACCATGTTATGCTGTGAAACATGTGGGATGAACATAAACACTATACACTTTGAAATTTATTGAATTTACATTTTACAAAAGACAAAAATGAGCAAGTCCATGTTTTTACTGGCTGTGATATGAAATATAAAAATAAAAAAAATTCATGGTTGGCCATCATCTGTACATTTTAAAAGGGGCAGTCAGTCAGGGTCAGTGTGTTTGTGTGGGGGAGAGATGATGAGTGAGGTAAAGATTAAAAAACCACCAAGCGCTCAGCCTGTGCTTTGCTTTCAACTAGAATCTGCTCTATAGTAGGAACAAATTAACAGGGATGCCTTAAAGGTTCCTCAACAGAACCATGCACATCTTAACCCCACTGTCATCCTTCCTCAGGTGATGCCTTCATATGTCAGTCGAGGATGGAGAGTCAAGAAGCCCTTCTCTGAATTGCTGCCTGAAGTGGATGCTCAGGGTGAGCAGAGGGAATCGAGCAGTGCGATGAAGAGGACGGTCAAGCAGTATGAAATAGAAGGGGGGACAAATAAGCGTAATGGTTTCTCTGAGCTGTGAAGGATAGAGAGAGGATAAACTATAGTGTGTAGAGGTTTTGACGCATAACGTTATATATAATGAAACAAACATCACGGTTGTTGCATTTTATTCCTCCTCCTCTTCCTCCCTCACTCATCCCCTCTCCCTCTCCTCTCCAGCTGTGGACTTCCTTGAGCGTATCTTGACCTTTAACCCCATGGATCGGCTGACGGCTGAAGCAGCCCTGTCCCATGCCTTTCTCCAGCAGTACTCCTGTCCAGAGGACGAGCCCACCTCCTCGCACCCCTTCCACATCGAGGACGAACTGGAGGACAACCTCATCACCGAGCAGAGCCTGAGCAACAGTCAGGCCTCCAGCATCCACTGGGACAGGTGTGTAGGCTCGTGTTTTAAATGTACATACTGTGAATAAATGTTATTATAAGACTAATAGTGCTTAATTTCTACCTTCCTGCAGGTATGAGAACAGTTTATCAGCAGATGTGTGTTGGCGGCAGTCGGGCGGGAGGTGCCGCTGCATGCCCCCTGCCCACGCGTCCTCTGACCTTGGGGACACGACGGAGGATGAGGAGGTGCAGAGGGACCCCCGGGCCAATTCCACCTCACTGTTAGAGGAGGCGCAGGTTTTTCTCCTTTTCCTTCTTTCGTTGTCATTTTCTCTCGTACTGACTGATTTGTGCTTGAGGCAACATGATCTTATTTGAATGAAATGCACTGAGAGTTGTGATGAAGCTGATGAAGCTGATAAGGTTAAAGGTGATCAACGAATTAGCTCATGGCTGCAGCCTCAATATCACAACATTGTAAGATTATATATTTTAAATAATTTGACCTGTTTTTGATTTGTTTTTACCATTGTTATCCTGCATATTTCTTGCAACATCCAGCCTGGTCTGGTACACTGTAAATGCATTGTGGGTCTTACCATCACTGTATTTTTTTCAGTGTCTTGAACTTTATGATGTCAAATTTTATTGCTGTTTCAATTAGTAAGAAATCAATATGAGTCAATGAAGTTCATCACATAATACAACCAGAATTGATTCCTCACTTTATCACCATCTTCCTCCCCCACCTGCTTCCCTCTGTCTGTCTTTAACAGGTGGACCCACGGAAATATTCCCACAGCAGCTCAGCTGAACGCTTCCTGGAAAACTCCCACTCCTCTCTGGAGCGGGCCTGTGGTTTGGGGCAAGGGGAACTGGACTGCGGCCGCTCCTGTGACTACAAAGTGGGCTCTCCCTCATATCTGGATAAAATTGCCTGGAGGGAGGGCAAGCCTCAACACTACTCGGAGCCTAAGCTGATACTGGATCTGTCTCACTGGAAGCGCAACACTAACATCCTCCCTGTGCCTGCTGAGCCCATCGGTGGCAGCATGGAAGACCTGGGAGACATGAAGGAGGAGGAGGCAGAAGAGGAGGAAGAGGAGGAGACGGGGGATTTGTTCCAGGAGATCTCTCGCTGGGTACAAAGCACCCAGTCCCGTCTGCACTCGCCCACTCTCAGTCCATGTTTGGAGCCACATTCACCCTCCTGCTACACCTTCTCCCCCCCTCTCCCTCTCTCCCCGACTGATCTCCCAACTCCAGTCTTCCACTACACAGAAGTTGTGCGGCAACCTTCAGCTGATTATGATGAACACAGACTAAGCCCATATCCGGCTCTTACATCTTCCTCCAATTCCCTTCCCTCTCTCCTCCCCACGTCTCCCACCTCTCCCCTTCCTCCTCAGTCACCTCCAACAGTTTCTCCCCCCATCTCTCCCCTACTTTTTCCTCCCTCAGAATCTCAGCCCCTTTCCTCTACTTCCTCCATTTTTCCGCCTGTCAACGAGGACTCCATGGAGTCGCTTCCTGTCAAGCAAAAGGATCGTCTATTTGACCTGGATGTCTTCATATCCCGAGCACTGAAACTGTGCAGGCAGAACAAGGAGAAAGCAGACGGAAAGAAAGGAAGGGAGAAAGATGGAGGGTGGAGGGACGAGAGCAAACAGCCGAACATTAACAGAAAGGTGCCCAGGCTTCCAGAGTACAGGACTCCACCACCACCACACACCCCTAACTCTTGATGTTTAATTTCAGCTTCAGGCCGAAAACATTATTGCATCATGACAGGCAACATTTCCAAATGCTTTACATGGTGAGTATGCTGCTTGAACACAAGACCTGAGTGTTTTCAGCAACTTATGTACTGAAACAATCCTGCAGCTTTGTCAAGATGTCCTCTCAGGTCAGAAGAGGTCAGACAGCATTTGGGGTAAATATAAATAACCATGCTTATAGCAATGAGTTGTCTGATGTGAGGGTATTTAGAATCAGTGAGCTAATTTATGTTTGCGTAATATTTGAATTTCTATAATTTGTCAAGTTTAAGATAAATTTGACTTGATTACAGCTTATTTTGCAAC
Source organism: Hippoglossus stenolepis (assembly GCF_022539355.2). Lineage (NCBI taxonomy): Eukaryota > Metazoa > Chordata > Actinopteri > Pleuronectiformes > Pleuronectidae > Hippoglossus > Hippoglossus stenolepis. The sequence continues at coordinate 18,917,921 of NC_061491.1, forward strand.
ACAAATTTCTAACTAATGACTTCTAGGGAACAGTTAATAAGAGGTATGCAGGCTATTGATAACTAATGGAGAGGTATCACTTGGTTTAGTTTTGCTCTGGTTTTGTTTTTGCTCCTGCTGAGTTTTGCTCTGGTTTTGTTTTTGCTCCTGCTGAGTTTCAATCATTCAGTCATTTCTCGAAACGTCCGGCTGTCTTCCAAAGGTGATGTTCACCAAATAATGAAAGTGACACAAGAAATGCTTCCTCCATGTTTCTCTGAATGTATTAACTGAAAAGTAATCAGTCAAATTATGATACATGGAAAAACCATGAGGCTTTTTATTTGTTGATCCGTCAACAGTAACTTGATGAGCTCTGTCACTGATTCATGCCTTGTAAACTTGTATAAAACTCTTGTCTTATTTAATTCTATAATATATTTCTTAAGACTATTGTCTTGATATCGTGTCTGAAGTATTTTAGTTTTATTAGTTGAACGCTGGAGCAGTTTTATGTTAACTTGGAGTGAGTTGTATTCTGTGTCATGTGAAATGCTCTGTTGTTGTAATTTATGATTTGTTCAGCAGATTGTGCTCTAGTTTGATTGTTAATAGTTTAATATATTTTCTGCCGGAAACTGGGGTCATCATCTGCTGTTCACTTAACTGTGCTCTCCTCTCTGTACCGGACAGACAGTCATCTGTCATCATTCATCGTTGGCCACAGAAATCTCAAACAACATCAGCATTTATTTTGGAGAATGTAGATCCTTTGCAGCTTTTCTAGGAAATGATTTGTACTCAAAATGTCTCAGTGCCACCCAAAAAAATTTGAGATATGGTGGCGAAAATAAATCAAGTATATTTTGGTATTGCTCGAACAAGGCAACCAAATCAGGTAAAAGATACAATCAGAAACTGATGAAGGCCATTGATTTGTGTCACAAAAACTCAATCGTGTACTTCTGACATTCATTTAACTTACCAAAATAATAAGGTAGTGGTTGGCAAATGGAAACATAGAAATTTTGGTTACTCTAGAGAAGAAGTACACTTGAATTCATGTGCCCCTTATTCTGTAGAGGAAACAGTTTCCCTTTTGCTCTGCTGTGGCTGTACACTTTGAGTACATGCAGCCCATAGACAACAGTCCGTGGGCTGTAAATACACAAGGGTACAGCTACTGGAAATGTCAGAGGTCACTGACATGTTAAAATAAACTTCCAGGACAGATACACCGCCCCAAAATAAGAAAACATTCAAGCTTCAGTCCAGCATCTGAGACCCAAATCTGACGAGAATTTCTAGTTCAAGTCTCTCATGACCTCTTAGATATCAGCTAAATTAAATTAGTCTATAGAATCCATGCAAGCCACACTCAGAACACTATGCTTTTGTTTGCAGGATTTTATGTTCTCTTTCCAAGCAGTTTGCAGCTGTTAACAGGTACTGCACATATAACCTTGCGAAATGCGTACTTCCATAATATCCGCAGCTTTTATACGCACTGTGGCCAACAAACACAGGATATTAGCAGATCATCACTTGCACAACATAGTATGACTGCCTAAGGATTGAGCCATATGGGAGAAATGGTAACGGTGCAACTTCTGATACAGCAAAGCCAGGTGTGTTCTTTTATATTCACATAAGACATGAAGCACATTTAGAGTCACTAGCACATTTAGAAATAAAGGTTTTCCTCAGTGAGTACTGATACTCCACCACTGTCAATGTTCATTTTAAGGTTTTAACCAGGGGCAAAAGATTGCTGGACAAACTGACAAAAGGGTGAAGTGCAAAACTGTCCATTTTCAAGTCCAGAAGCTTTTAATTATTTATTAAAAAAAATAAAATCTGTTCTGTAGTTAAACTAATTTAAATAAATCAGTTTTTTAACCTATACAGGTCTAATGATCACATTTTGCATCATACAGTTTCCTCTGCAGGTAATCTAAGCCAGCAATAACACCACTGACTCATAACACACTGTAACACATGTGGTTACTGAGCCTGAGTTAATTCTTTTAAATGTGTGAAGCAATGTAGAAAATGTGCCTCAGTACACCTCAATGCTTCCAGCTTGCTGAATGTAACATATCCTCCTCTGCTGTCTGCATGGCTTTTCACAGATATTCATATCGCTCGAACTCTGTTGTTTTTACTACGTCACTTTGTGAAACTGTCATATTTTTATGGGCTCTGATTTCTTTTGCACAGAGGCTCCAGCTTCTCATTTAAGAAAAGCTGTGAGGTTTTTAAATGCTCAGTATTGATTGATAGTTTCTCTTTTTGCAGTTTCTGCTTTTGCTGGACAATTAATAAACCAATAGTTAAACTATTATTTGATCTCATGTTTTTAATGGTAATTTATAATTGTCAAATGTTCCCTTTTCTAGGGACAGGGTACATTTCACAGACCAACACACCGATTTACTTCGATTATATCGATAAGATAAGATAAGATAAGATAAGATAAGATAAGATAAGATAAGATAAGATAAGATAAGATGAGATGAGATAAGATGAGATAAGAAAGTCCTTCATTAGTCCCACAACAGGAAAATTAGCTGTGTTATAGCAGCAAAGAGGATTGTCAAAAATAGACATTAGTAAAGTAATAACAAGTAAACATGCAAAACCTATAAATGCAAGACAACATACAACTATAAAAAATATATAAATGGAATAGAACAAACAAAAACCTCACTTTCAACAAAAAGATACCTCGAGCAGCAAGAAAACTAAAAAAAATATTAGTAAAAATCAATTGACAAAAAGAAAATTGTCTTTTACAATAATTACGGTAGACCAGCTTCCCGCACCGTAAACATCCTGCGCATGTTGCAGTGTGTACGGTAAGTGTGAAGGAAATCCCGACCTGTGATTGGTCGAGCCTCCTTCTCTCCTCCTCACCGGCGATCCGCTGCATCCGCGGCCGCTGACAGACGCTCAGACCTCCGCGGAGAACACAGCGAACCACACCGGGTGTAAACATGCTCAGTAAAGTCTGACCTTTCCACCGGAAGCAGCCGCAGTGTGTTCATATCCAAGAGCAGGTGAGTGGAGCCGCTATTCTCCTTTTAAAATGAACCGTCCAGAAAGTTTCCTGTTTCAGAATGAATGACAACATGTCAGTCATGGGGCTTAAAGGGGGTTTTCCTCCGGGTTGGGATCGTGTGTCACTTTAGTAAAGAGTTAAATAACCAGTGGGTGTTCATGTCGTTCACTTGTTACCGGGTCTAATAGCCACACAGCCGGGTTTGTTACGTCTGCGCCACCCTGGTGTTAGCTTGTCGCAGGTTGTTAGCCGCTTGTCGCTTGTGGCTGGTGATGGTGCAGGAGATTGCTAGGCTAACTCGTTAGCTTGCCACTGCAGGGACTTGAACACATGCCCATGAGGTTTTTTCTGTGTGAACCTATTCGTCATCTGTTCACACTCAGCAGTGATGAGTTCAACTTCCGCCTCTGAACAGAAGATGGACGCAGTGACAGAGGGATAAACTCTCTGTTGGTTTATTAGTGATGCACATTGAAAACATCAAGATACAAGTGATGGAACCAAATGTTTTACTGTCCTTGTTTTATCAGCATATGAAGTTTTTTACAGAATACATCAGAATAACAGCATTGATTATTAATACACAAATTTGATAAAACACTCCAATATAAAGAAAAACACATCCACAACACTAGAGGATGTGAATTGTGAATCAATGTCAGCTTCTGTACTCCTCTAACTGGAACAACCTGTTAATGCCTGCTTTGTATTTTACACATGGGCTTTGGTTTTTATAAGCCAGACACTATTACTATTGAAGCATGTTAATATCTGTAGGACTATTTGATGTGCCATGTGAGTAGCTTTTTTATTTACTGATCTTGTCACATTAACTGGCTCTAGGTTTGTTTGTTTTGCCACCTGAGCTCAGCCTCATGTTGATCCAGGTCATGAAATAATTCAAAGCCTTTTTTCTCAGCAGTTGATTGTTGTTTCCTTCATGAATCCTGCATTTCAAATGCAGTGCTTCTTTTTTCGAGATCCGCTAACCTCAGTCACTAAAGGAACAAATATAGAAACGGCTGGTCCCCTCGTAATAATTGCTTACAGGTCCAGTTGAATTTCCTCTGGCTTGGGTCTTGATGTTGAGCAAGGCTGAAAAGAATTTGAGCAGAGTAATAAAATGAAAAGGACAAAATGTGAAAACTGTTTATATAGAGTGAAGTTTAGCACGTATGACTGTAGGGTTGAGATAATGTTTGACTACACCTCTGGTCTGCTCTGTAACACGACATTAACATTTAAACTACGTGATATATCTATATCACAAGTGGCAATTTAATTTTGTTCTTTCAGTATTTCCGTATTGTACAGTACATTGGTTTTATAGTCCGACTGATTCATTGGTTGGCAGTTAAAATCAGCCGCTATGAGCCTCTTTGCTTATATGTGTCGTTATGAATATTCTCATTTTACAGAATAGTAAAGTAGTTGCTGTAGTTTTTTATGATACAGTTTCTGGTTAAACTATATAACATCAATTACATTTCTTTTTTGCGTGCAAAGGGTGTGCCAATTTTTATTTTAAGATATGTATATCGACCAATATGTCTCTTTCGAAAATCGACATCCAAACCCCAAATTCCAGATGGGTCAGGCTCGAATTGGTTCTCCAAGTTTGTTGGGAGGGCAGCACTTTCTAGAGTCATAGTCGGGGATGACCCTTTACTCCAGGAACTATCATCAGGGAGAACAAGGCTGCTGTCTATAACACACAAAGGTGTATGAGAGGAGCTGTAAGTGGTCTCTTTGTGCCCCCAATGCAACACAACACAACACAATAGCAGGTCACATGCATGACATGGCTCTTACAATGAGGATAATATTCCTGGATACCAGCTGAAAGTAGGATAGGGGCCCTTGAATAAAGTGAGTGTGCAGAAATTTGCTTCTTTATCTGCCATCATGGTCGAGTAATTCTGCCATCAGATAACATATCTATTTTTTATAAAGGTTTCACATATGATTTTTGAGATTGCTGCGATACATGTTATCAGCTCGTCTTCCCTATGTGCAGGCTGATGTCAGCCTGATTCTGCTTGTTCTCTGTCTTCATGCTGAGCTCTTTGAAAAGGATTATGACAATCTTTCAAGGCTTTGTTTCTCAGATCACGGACTAAATCACTTCTGTCCACATCCAGATTAATGACTGGCCACTGTCGTCAGCGTGTGTAATCCGTGATTTTGCGGCTGTCTGTGCACACTACAGTAAACTCGTGGGTTTCTCTGAATATGCCTGTGTCAGGCAGTCTTCCTTGCTGAAGTTTCATATTGTGCCAAGGTGTCGTGTGTAAAGGTCATGTTAGGGGTTCAAGGTCTTGATTGTAGGAAGCAATGACTTTAACAACCCATTGGCATCTAGGACTTTCACATTCAGACAATAAAACTTTAGATTGACATGGGTGGGTTTATCTTTGATCTCAGGCCAAGCCAACTTTAATAGAGGTGATAACAAGTTTGTTTTACAGTTAGGAGCTCTGTAAGTTGTCCTCGCACTTATTGTACAACCACTCAAGTGTAAAAACTGTCACAAACCTGGTAACGTTCAGAAACCTCGTCTGGCATTTGCAGTTAAGTTTTTAACTCAGTTTCTTTTTTCCTCTCTCAGCAGCTTTCTACCAGTGCACCTTCCAGACCAGTGGACATTCACCATGTTGTCCAGGTTGAGGACAGCCTGGTCCCTGAGGCCCTGTGTCTCCGTTTGCAGATGGGCACACACCAAAGAGAAGGGCAAGCCCCTCATGCTCAACCCTCGCACCAACAAAGTGAGTGGATTCATGAAATGTGTTTGTGTGTCAGCATCTATACAGATGTGGCTGTTTAAACAGATGGTGGCTTGAACACGACTTGCAGCATTGATCCATGCCAATGATGAGGTGTAATAGCATTCACATGTAATGATCACCAAATTAAAAACAGTTGCACCCATTGCATGTACAAGGAGTTACACTGAGCAGTGTGAACTAGACACAGACTAACCAGAAAAACTTGCTGTCAGAGCCACAGATTTGTTGTATCAGCTGGTTGGTGCTGTTTGTGTTCCTCTGCTGTTTGACTCAGCCTCGCCTCTCACACTTGGTTTGAATTGATTCCTGATGCTCTGGCCTTTATGAGACTGAACAAATTAATTATGTCATTTTAATCTGTTCAGCTGTACTTTGCTGGAAGCAGAATTCAAACTAAAAATCTACGTTCCTGTTTCTAGATAGTTTCTTGACTTGTGCCATAATTACTGAGAAGAAGAACCTAACAAGATTTTTGTTCTGAACTCTTTGCCTTACAAAATAATTGCCTCTTACTGCTGGGGTGACCACATTTTACAAATTTTCATGGAACAACTGAATTTGTTAACTTAACTGAAAAGCTGAATTGTCTTTTGGGTTTCTGAGCAAACCTAGCATCACAGTTGGGTGTGGTCAGAAAGGTCTGGGAAATAATCGCTTGGTGCTTTTTATTTCTGCCACAAAAAAAGTGCTTTGTCTTTAAACATGTTATATTTCATTTTGCTCTTAATATTCCCCTTCACTGCTTTTTAATGGTGTGATATTCTACATATAAAGTTCTGCCTTGTCCTTAAAAGGCACTGTGTAAATAAACGTGCCTTGCCACACCCAACAGTGCGGTCACCTCTGCATAACTGCTGCATGATGAGCATCACCTGATCAAAAATCTCCTTTCAGCCATTGGAACTTGCTTCCTGATGTATATTTAACACCCTTTACAGATGAGTCTCACATTGTTTGGTAGCTTAATTTGGCATTTTTGATTCATGCTGTGTGTTCTTTAGATAGAAGGACTTTCATATCAGTTCATATCTCATGACTTTAAGTAACAAATTACATTTGTAAGACGAGCCTGTGGCTGCTAGAAGTGACAGGATCTCACACTGTGCAGGTTTTGCTAAATTTAGTGTCCTGACATTTTGTGCTAATTATAGACATGCCATGCTCCATGTAAACTGGTCACATGCCAGCTGGACCTTGGTCCTAGAAACACTGTACACACAGCATCTACTTTCACGTTGCATTTCCTGTTGTGCTAATTTTGTTTTGTTTGCATCATAGTGACTCACATGCTCACCCGCTCACTTAATCATCAAAGGTCACAGTGTTTCAGTAATATACATTATTTACATTGTAGACATGTAAGAATTCAGAAACTGGGACCAAATCTGTGACACAAATGTCCACAACGTGGTATCACGATAACAGATGACATGAACCCTGACATCCCTCGCTGCTTCCACCAGCTGTCATTACTTTATTAATGTAATAAAACTCATTTTCATTTCACAGTTAAAGGTTCAGTGTGTAAGATTTAGGTGAAAGGGATCTATTCGCACTAATTGAATATAAAATAATCCTAGTGATGTTTTGACTAGTAGTGTTTCACCTTAATTGGAAGAACCGTTTTTTTCTTTACCCTAGAGCCTAGAACTTGAGAGCAGGTCCACTCTATGGAGGCTGCCATGTTTTTTGCAGTAGTCCAGACTGGACAAACTAAAAACAGTTTTTATGACAGGTTCTCTTTCATCTCTTTCAACATGCAACTTCACCACTAGACCTCACTAAGTTCTACTTTTCTTCTATTTTAAGTAAATAAATATCACACATGATATGTGACTATTTTGGTCCAAACTCCGACGAGACTTCTTTGGATGATTTAATTAACACATTATAAATATTTAAGTACGATAACTCAAACCAAACATTTCTTGTCCAGAAATTAAGCAGTTTTAAAACACGATTCAAGTGTTTTGTCTTTTAGAAAGTAAAAAGTGTTTTAATTAACTTCTGACAGATGGAAGCACAAAGCAGATAATTGCATAAAGAGATTTATTTAAGACAAATATTCTCAAATATTACACATAACAACCTTTCATGAAATACATTGCTTAGTTTATACATGAGGCCAATTTGTCAGACCAGTTGAGCACTGAAGATAAACGCTAAACAGAAATCTGAGCAAACCAAGTTTCTAACTGTCGTTTAAGGCTAAAAAGGGAGGAACAGAAACTGGATGTCAGAGGTTTGCAGCATGTTGCACGTATTAAGAGGAATTGAGTACCAGAGATGGGTGAAAGCAAAGGCTGCATCAGCATGACTCAGCATTTTGCTTTGGGAGCCCCCAGCTTTCATATCTCACACAAAGTAATCAGCCCCTTCCCCAGCCCCAGAAGTAATGGCTTCCATGTGTTCCGCCCGTACATCAGTCAGGGCTGGACTGGTTAACCCACATGCACGCTCAGGAACATGAAAACCCTTTACTGCCCTCGCTCAACGCCCCCATCCTCTATTTTACAAATGGGTGTTTCTGCCTACAGTGTTCTTCATTGGCTTCTTAGAGGATACTCCCCTCACTCAACTCCTTTTCCTCCTTTACCCTGCTGCAGTTTATTTCCTCCTGGTCTCCTTCCTTTCACACAGCTGTCAGTTTCTCATGACAAGTGTCAATAGGTCAGATCTGTCTCTCAGACGCCCTCTTGTGACAAAACACAGTATGTGATTGAGTATGTTCTGGCCCAGTTAAAAATTGGTTCAGTGATTAAACTGTCGTTGTGATGAGGGATATTTTAAGTATAAAACCTTAAAGTCGTAATATTTACTTATGCAGCTCATTCAATAATTGCAAGAGGAGTTGCACCAAAGAGCTTTATAGTCATGAGAAAGGAAAAATAACACTATATGAATAAAAATAAAGGAAAACAATTCAAGAGGAAAATGCAGTAAAATAAAGCAAATAAGATAGAAGTAAACAAGATTAAAAAAGGCAGCAAATAAAAGAACAATGAGAGAATCAGGCCTGATTAAATCAAGAATTTGCATTACATTACACAATTGCATTTAGAATTTGGAATTATATCAATATAAAAACCAAGGAACCGCTCTTTTGCCATCGTCAAACAGAGATTGTGTTTTTAAATGGTCTTTTCCCACAGACAGTGAGGTTTACATGTCAACGCCTTAATTCAATATTGACAATTATGTGGAATGAAAATGAGACCTGTTTAGAAATAACAGGCTACAATAACAGTCCGATGACACAACAGCCTCTTTCCACTTGGTGTTTATGCACAACCACAGTACACTCAAACTAAATGAAGTTGCCAACTTGACTTCAGATTATTCTCTGAGAATGAGAGGTAAATGAATACATTCTCTGGTCTCTCCCACTCACACCTCTCTCTGTTTCTATGTGTTCCTCCCCAGGGCATGGCCTTCTCTCTACAGGAGCGTCAGATGTTAGGGATACATGGTCTGTTGCCGCCGAAAGTTGAGACCCAGGACATTCAGGCCATGCGTTTTCAGAAAAACCTCAAGAAAATGACTGATCCCCTCGAGAAGTAAGGCCATATTTTGTTGGAAAGTTAGACTGTAGCCACAAAATACTTTTCTTTGAAGTTAATAATATATTAATGTTAAAATTCCTAAATTATCATTTGTTTCCATACAGGTACATCTACTTGATGGGCATCCAGGAGAGAAATGAGAGGCTCTTCTATAGAGTGTTGATGGAAGACATAGAGGATCTGATGCCAATAGTTTACACTCCCACCGTGGGCCTGGCCTGCACACAATATGGACACATCTTTCGAAGACCCAAGTAAGGATGCAGTAAACAATTCAAAAATCTACTCCAGATAAAAGCAAAATGGGTTCTGCTGGATTAAGCAAAAGCTTTGATTGGAGCAGTTGACATTTTATTATAAAGCTGAAATAGATCTATATTTTACCTTTTTTTTAATTTAGAGGTTTGTTCATCTCTATTCTGGACAAAGGACACATCCGCTCCATCCTGGACAACTGGCCAGAGACTAATGTCTCAGTGAGTAACTAAAAAACCTCATTCACTGTGGATTTTGAGATGGTCACTTATACACATTGTAGAGATATGATAATGACTAGATAGAAATCCTATACCTGTCCTTATTTTCTACATTACCCTGGTTAACGTCCAGTGTAGTATTTAACCACACAGCTGTGCATTTGCAGAATTAGCTGACTAACGCACTTCCTCTCTCTCTCTCTCTCTCTCTGTGTGTGTGTCCCTACACTGCAGGCAGTAGTAGTTACTGATGGGGAGCGTATTTTAGGATTAGGGGACCTTGGCGTTTATGGAATGGGTATCCCTGTTGGAAAACTTTGCCTGTACACCGCCTGTGCTGGCATTAGACCTGAGAAGTGTCTGCCTGTGACGATAGATGTTGGCACAAACAATGAGGTAGGAAGGCTGTGTTTACTGATAAGTGTGTGTGTGTACGTTTTTAGTGAGAGTACGAAAACCTGCTCATCCTTCTCTTATTTGTTCCCATCAGACTCTCCTGAGAGATCCACTGTACATGGGCCTGTACCAGAAGAGAGACCAGACTCAAGCCTACGATGATTTGATCGATGAGTTCATGGAAGCTGTGGTGGAAAAATACGGACAGGACACGCTGATCCAATTTGAGGACTTTGGGAACCACAATGCCTTCCGCTTCCTCAGGAAGTACAGAGAGAAATACTGCACCTTCAATGACGACATCCAAGGTTCACACATAACCACTCACACAGATTTACAAGTTGTACTTTGTAATGTTATGTGTTTTAGATTTTTTCTCTGAGCACATATTTTAGGGAAACCGAATGAAATATTTGATTTGCATTATTTATAGTTTTCCATTCAGGTAAAATCAACATTTGAATTACGTTGAGTGCAGTCCTCATGGTGGTGCTTGTGGGCTCATACTATAGATCTTGCATGTGTCAGCCAATCCCTACAATTTCATTTCATTTTAACTGTTTACTGTTCTGTATTTGCATATTTCCAGGCACTGCTGCTGTAGCTCTCGCTGGTCTGTTAGCAGCTCAGAGAGCTGTTGGCAAACCCATCACTGAACACCGGGTGCTCTTCTTGGGAGCTGGAGAGGTAAGATAACATTTAATTGTCAATCTTGTTTGTCTTGGTTCTGCTTTGTTTCTTAACTTTTTTCTCGTTTATTTTGATCTGCAATTTAGAAAACAAAATCCCATGTGTCAGAAAAATAGGTCCATTTGTAAGAGTGATACTGCCCACTACTGACCAGAGCTGGAGAAACAAATGAGAAATAGTTGTCCAACATTAAGAATTTTGAAGGATCAAAACTGTGCTCAGCATTCAACAGAACATTTAATGGAAAATGAGGATTTCTTAAGTCATTCTCTAATTAAAATATAAGGGTTGGATTCACTGTCTCAACACTTAATGAGGTTATTTTCTCTACAGGCCGCCCTTGGTATTGCCAATCTGATTGTCATGTCCATGATGGAGTCAGGAGTGTCCCAAGCTGAAGCCAGAAACAAGATCTGGATGTATGACAAACATGGCTTACTAGTAAAGGTTAGTGTTTGTGGCATAGACATTGAGCAGAACACAGATGTCTGTATGGCTTCCTGTCTGGCTCCTCACTGTTTGTACAACGTGTAATTGGCCTACAGTGGTATTGATTTATTGTCACCATTGCTGTACTGTATGTGTCTCTAGGACAGACCGGAAACAGACTCCAATCAGGAGGCGTTTCTCCACGACAGTCCAGGAGACATACAGAGCTTCCTAGATGCCGTCAACACCATTAAACCCACAGCTATCATTGGTAAGGAACTTTGTCTTTTCTGCATTCATGTAACTTTAAAGCTTCTTAGTGCAGTCTGCATTATAAGGATTTAAATTTAAGAGCTGTTAATCAAGAATCATAAAAAATGTATGTTTTTACTTAGTACATGCAATCAAATCTGGTTAACTGAATAATTAGATGTTTATTATTTTTATTGTTTATGCAGAATCAAGCTGTTAAGACTTACTTGTTGTAATTTTGGGATTGTTATCCCCTATTGCAAGTATACTGTCTATATGTTGGTGCTTTTATTAGTAGATGATAAGTCTACAGCAATTATTGTTTCCCTCGCCCACATTCAGGTGTCTCAGGAGCTGGACGTCTCTTCACCCACGATGTCATCAAGTCCATGGCCGCCCTGAACGAACGACCAATCATCTTTGCCCTGAGTAACCCAACCACTAGAGCAGAGTGCACAGCAGAGGATGCCTACACTCTCACTGATGTACACAGTTCTTTCTTTGTGTTTGTATAACTCGTAAACCAAGAATTAATCGTTCCTGTCAAACCACTGTTTGTCTTTTTGTTCTTTTCTTCGTCCCCTGTCATCACTCTTCCTCTTTGTTTTCTGTCCCACAGGGCAGATGTCTTTTTGCCAGTGGGAGCCCATTTGGTCCAGTGACTCTGAGCGATGGCCGTGTCTTCACTCCTGGACAAGGGAACAATGCTTACATCTTCCCAGGTGAAAAGACAGTTGAAGTGATATGACGACTTGCAGTGGTCTATAGTGTGAAGAATGACCAAAGCCAAGTGTTTAAGTTTTCACAGTTGATTATACTGATGGACAATATTCACTGCAGTGTTGTTAAAGTACATGCTGTGTGTACGTTGCAGGTGTGGCCTTGGCTGTGATCCTGAGTGGAGTGAGACACATCAGTGACACCGTGTTCCTAGAGGCTGCCAAGGTCTGAAGTAGTGTGACGTATCTGTCCATCCCATCTTTGAACTTGCCCTCTCCCCATTCTGCATTCTTGTCGTCTCTGTCTTGTATGCATTTGCTTCGTAAACTCCTCTAAATCCTGTTTTAACCCTTTGCTGTCTCCTCCTCTCTCTCTTTCTAGACTCTGGCCTAACAGCTAACGGATGAGAATCCTGCTTTGCACTTTTTCCATCTGTGTTCTTCCCCCTTTTGCTGAAATGATAAAAATTACAACAGTCTGTTTTTTGCGAGTGCTAAACATGTATATTAATGACACTTTCATTTGCATGGTGTTAATATTAGTAGCAGTGATTTGGTCATTTCTGTCACTTGAGCTAACAACTTTTATTTTTCATAAATCTTATTATCCTTATTCTTGTTTCATATCTCTCAAACAGCAGGCTGTAGATATATCATAGCGGTAGTGGTCATGTCTGTGATGTTAAAACCACCAAAGAAATGTATCTTGTGACTAAAATTGATTTCATACTCCTTCCAGACTCTTGCAGAGCAGCTGACGGATGAAGAGCTGCAAGAAGGTCGACTGTATCCACCTCTTTCCAACATCAGAGAGGTTTCTGTCCAGATGGCTGTCAAGGTACGTCTCTGGAAAATGATCAGACCTTAACTGTTCCTGGCTTACGTTACCCTCTTCATCTGATTATCTGAATCCATGACCCTGACAAACTCAGCAAGCCCAAACATTAACATGCTTTTAACAACTTCTCAAGACAACATTTTGATAACACGACTCTGCTTCCCAGTCGGACTTTGTTGTAGTTGCTTTTCTGTTTCCCTCTGTCACTCTAAACGCTCTCTTTCTTGCTACAGGTGGTGGAGTTTGTCTATGCTAAAGGCATGGCATTCCGCTACCCTGAGCCCGAGGACAAGAACAGCTTTGTACGAGCTACTGTCTGGGACATCAACTACGACTCCTTCCTGCCAGACACCTATGACTGGCCCGCTGTCAGCTTCAGCCCCAAGACCAAGTAGAAACAGAAGAAATCCTCATTGTTACCATGTCATAATGTCACTATCTTTCTTTGTCTTCCATTTTATTCTTTATCACAGATCTTCTGAGATGATCATAGTTATGTTAGTGCCATTGAAAAAAGAGCAGTAGTAACTCCTTATTGCTCTCATGTCACTGAATTTGCACTGACTCAGTCTTATAAGATCTGTGAAAAGCTTGAGTGGGAGGTGCTACTCGGAAAGATTGGGACATTTGAATGGGAACAGCCACAGAACAAGAGGGCCATCTGGTGGTGGAAAAAGGCACGGTGGAAATCTGGTTTCGATGTTAAATCTTGTACATTTTACACACACAACACAATCACTAGGTAAATAACATAATGCTTTATCGTAATTCAAACACTGTCCCTACAGTGTTTGAATACTCAGCGTACACTCCTTTTGTTAAGAAATGCCGATAATATCTTTAACCTATATTAAGAGGTAGTATTTCACTCCAGGGTTATTTATTTTAGTTGTGTTCACTCCTAATTCAACCCCATTGTTTATTTCTCGTCCCCTTCTGATTAAATGTGTCTACCTAGATACTGCCAAACTTAGTACACTGGTTTAAACATGAAGAATGCCTTTCCACATTGTTTCACATCAGGTGGTCCTCTGGTCTAAGACACAAAGACCATGTTTATATTATGCTTCACTGATCATCAGTAAGAGTCCAGTTGAACAGAATGCTAAAGAGAAGAGGGAGAAAGAGAGAAAACAGTATAACTGAAAGAAGGAATTAGACATGAAGACACTTTAATGGAAGATTTTCCGATTTTATGGAGGAAAATTAAATGAAATTTATATCTTAAGAACGCATCCACTCCAATATCTTTTTTTCTTCAAACATTCTCTCCTAGAAATTATTTTGTTTCATTTTTGTGGGATCATCGGATGTTTTTGCAAAGTCATCACCACTATTTTGCTTCAGTGTGAAATACAAATGGATCTAATCTATATCTGAAATATCTAAACAAACAGTGTGCAGTATCAAATAATTGGATAAACATTATTTTCTACCTAAACTATATTTTACTTACTGTACAATGCACTTTTGCAGAAACTAAGACTGTCCGCTGAAAGTGTATTTATAAAGCTGTGTCCTTGTGTGTGTGTGTGTGTGTGTGTGTGTGTGTGTGTTAGCAGGTTGTGTGCGAGTTCTGCTCAAGTCAACACACTTCTGTTCACTGTTGTGGTCGACCATGATCTAGAAGAAACTGTGACATAAAAGTGGTTAAAGCTTTGCTCATGTATCAAGTTATGAATTTTTTTTTCTACATTTAGAAATGGAAATTGTTGCTTGCTGGTCATCTCCGCTGCAAGCTTCTCAAAAATCATATAACTGTCATGAAAACATAGCGACCAAATAGCGGTGCTAAGAAAGGTCACAGACCATATTAAAAGGACCTTTTGAATATGGTTTTAATTCTCAATCCATTATGATAAAAACAGTTTCTGCACTCGTCCATACCTTAAACTCATGCACTGTTTTGATGCAAAGGGGTACTGATGCCTAAAAGATGGATTGTTAGTCAATATGTATTTGTATGAAGTAACAGATTACAATAAAACAGCTAAGTAGTCGATTTCAGTTGTACACACTGTTGTCAAGGGCATTACAGAATCTGCAATATGTAAACATATATATATATATATATATATATATATACACTCCTCCAGGATGCTGTTTAGGACCTCCCTGCACTGAAGTGCCTGCACAGAGTTCAGTGTCTATTCAGTCACTCCATGTTCCACACTGTAGACAAGATGAGGTCATTTTGTAGTATTCAACGTGCAGCTTCTCCTCACACTCAACTTATGTAATAGTTTTATTTTTATGAAACTCTATGTAGAAACTGTTACACCCCATCAAGTGTTGACTTGGTCGGTTTAGCTGTTGTTGTTCTAAAGTGTGTAATGAGCTGTTACTGTGTGACTGGTCGGCTCATGTCATTCCTGTCGTCCCTCCATATTTCATATGTGCATTAGTTTTGTGCAGCGTCCGCAGTGTTCCTGAAGTTTGTTTTTGTTAAATTACATCAGTGTTTGTATGCAGAGAGCGGCTTGTTAGTGATGTTAAAGTGCAGAATAAAACCTATTTTACACTGACTCCCTTGTCTGCTGTATTTATTTAAGTTTTTGGGGGCGGATTCATTCAGATTTTACTTTTTGTGTGAAAAACTAGACTAAGTAACAAAAAGTAACAAAGTAACGAAACGTAAAGTTACGTAACGTGAAGTAACGTAACGTAACGTGAAGTAACTAAAGGTAACTAAAAGTAACAGAGTAACGAAAACTAACAAAGTAAGCGTAAAGTAATGTAAATGCGTAAAGGATTCGTAGCTTGAAGTAACTAAAGGTAAGTAACAAAAGAGCTAACGAAAAGTAAGTAAGTAACGAAAGTAACAAAGTAACGAAAAGTAACTAAAAGTTACAAAGTAACGAAAAGTAACGAAAAGTAACGTTAAGTAACGAAAAGTAACAAAGTAACAAAAAGTAACGGAAAGTAACGGAAAGTAACGTAACATAAAGTAAGGTAAAGTAAAGTAACTAAAAGTAACGAAAAGTAAAAAAAAGTAACTAAAGTAACTAAAAGTACAAAAGTAACTAAAAGTACAAAAGTAACTAAAAAGTAACTAAAAGTAACTAAAAGTACAAAAGTAACTAAAAAGTAACTAAAAGTACAAAAGTAACTAAAAAGTAACTAAAAGTACAAAAGTAACTAAAAGTACAAAAGTAACTAAAAAGTAACTAAAAAGTACAAAAGTAACTAAAAGTACAAAAGTAACTAAAAGTACAAAAGTAACTAAAAGTACAAAGTAACTAAAAGTAACTAAAAGTACAAAGTAACTAAAAGTAACTAAAAGTACAAAAGTAACTAAAAAGTAACTAAAGTACAAAAGTAACAAAAAGTAACTAAAAGTACAAAAGTAACTAAAAGTAAAGTAATAAAGTAACTAAAAGTACAAAAGTAACTAAAAGTAACTAAAAGTACAAAAGTAACTACAAAGTAACTAAAAGTAACTAAAGTACAAAAGTAACTAAAAGTGCAAAGTGACACAAAAGTAACTAAAAGTACAAAAGTAACTAAAAGTACAAAAGTAACTAAAAGTACGAAGTAACTAAAAGTAACTAAGAGTACAAAGTAACTAAAAAGTGACTAAAAGTACAAAGTAACTAAGGTGCGAAGTAACTAAAGTACAAAGTAACTAAAAAGTAACAAAAAGTACAAAAGTAACTAAAAGTACAAAAGTAACTAAAAGTACAAAAGTAACTAAAAGTACGAAAGTAACTAAAAAGTAACTAGAAGTACAAAAGTAACTAAAAAGTAACTAAAACTAAAAAGTAACTAGAAGTACAAAAGTAACTAAAAAGTAACTAAAAGTACAAAAGTAACTAAAAAGTAACTAAAAGTACAAAAGTTACATGACGTTACGTTACGTTGTTACTTAGTTACTTTTCGTCACTTTACGTTACGTTACGTTACGTTACGTTACGTTACTTTACTTGACGTGACGTTACGTTACGTTACTTTACGTTACGTGACGTTACGTTACGTTACGTTACTTTGTTACTTTTCGTCACTTTACGTTACTTTACGTGATGTTACGTTACGTGATGTTACGTTACGTTGTGTTACGTTACGTTACGTTACATTACGTTGCGTTACTTTTTGTCACTTTACGTTACTTTACGTTACTTTACTTTACTTTACGTTACGTGACGTTACGTTACGTTACTTGGTGCTTTGCGTCACTTTCGTTACGTTACGCCATTACGTTACATGACGTTACGTTACGTTGTTACTTAGCTACTTTTCGTCACTTTACGTTACTTTACGTGATGTTACTTTACATGATGTTACGTTACGTTGTGTTACGTTACGTTACGTTACATTACGTTGCGTTACTTTTTGTCACTTTACGTTACTTTACGTTACTTTACGTTACGTGACGTTACGTTACGTTACGTTACGTTACGTTACTTTGTTAGTTTTCGTCACTTTACGTTACTTTACGTGATGTTACGTTACGTGATGTTACGTTACGTTGTGTTACGTTACGTTACGTTACATTACGTTGCGTTACTTTTTGTCACTTTACGTTACTTTACGTTACTTTACGTTACTTTAGATGCGTGGCGTGGCGTGGCGTGGCGTACGTTGCGTTACGTCACGTGACGTTACGTTACGTGACGTTACGTTACGTTACTTTGTTACTTTTCGTCACTTTACGTTACTTTACGTGATGTTACGTTACGTGATGTTACGTTACGTGATGTTACGTTACGTTGTGTTACGTTACGTTACCCGCGGGGGTCGCATTGTTTTGCACACAGAGCATCTGCTCCACTTTTCTGTCAGGGCAGGAGGAGAGGAGGAGGAGGCCGCTGATTGGATGGATCCATTAAGATGTGTAGAGTAACCTCCTCACTCTGGCTGTGATAGGAGGTGGTGTGAAACCCTGGGCCTCTCTTGGTGTGAATGAGAGATCCGATGGTGAGGATCATCCCAGCAGTCACAGTGCACAGCTGCAGATGGCTGACGTCCGTAGAATCTGTGTGATGACATGTAGGCCAGAGAGAACAGCGCCAGAGTGAGGAAGAAGAGGGTGCGTCTCCTCTTGTGGTGCGTGGCGTAGTAGTACCAGAGGACCAGGCTGGGCAGAGCTGTCAGGATGATGATGCCCAGCAGGTAGTGCAGCGCTGCGGCCCGGAGCAGCAGAGGCAGCAGCACCAGGGCCGGGATCATGGAGATCTCCAGGTTGTCAATCAGGGCCCCGAGAATAGGAGAGTGACATCCGCTGTGAGGGGGTTTGTGTCTCAGCCACCTGCAGCGCACACATTCAGGCAGAGTTACAAACACTTGAAAATAAAAAAACTTAATTAGGAATGATGCTAATACACTTTCATTGATCAAACTAATAAGATGATATGAGGAAAAATCACATGTGTTTTCTTATTAGAAGGGTCAGACCCTGTAATTTTAATATTGTGCTTTGGTGTGATGTCACACGTGTTTGGTTTTAAATAAACTGTAAAAAGACAAATAAATGGATAAAATAAAATGAATTTATGATTAAATACATTGATACATCATGAAGTCTCAGAAGGATCTGGGGCCCTGGGACATTTCTTCACTCGGCCTGAAGTTTATTGTACTAAAGCAGGGATTCCAAAACCTTTGAGTCCTTGATGCCCATTATCCCAAAGGATATTTTAGCTGAGCTTGTTCACAAAAAATCTCACATGTGCAATGTTTCCTGTGGTGCTGTAAACTGACCTGCTGCAACTGATGCTGTCACTCATCTGTCATAATCACCATGCATGGTTATTTACATGGTTTTATTCTAACAAGTACTTTTTTTAGCTTTTGGAACAATTATGGCTAAAATATGATATTGAGAATTGCATCTAAATTGTATTTGATGTCTGTAAATCACCTTGTGACCCTTTTGTGTCTCATTAAAGGTCATACTTCTTCTAACATGTTAGAAGAAGTATGGCCTCGTCCAGATCTTCACAGTCACAGCAGCATCCGTACTGGTAGATATCACACTCGCAGCAGCACATGGGATCATCTGGCTCCGGAGGCTTTAACTTCTCCCATTTCATTATGGCTTCCTGAAGTTCACAGGGCAACTTCGTTCTCTGGAGCGATGCACAAATGAACTACACCATTAAAACAAACTATTAGTGCAGGGAACATATCTATGGAAATGTACTGACAGAATCTATAACACAAAAACACACACATACGATCTATAACTTTGAAAAAAGCACATATATACATACATATCAACATATATATAGGAGCAATTATCGTAATTATACTTTACATCTGAATTGGCAGCAATATTTCATCTATCTTACTGTCTATAATGATATAAAACCATGCCTGTGCTCGGGCCCGTTTGTGCTACAACGTAGCCCTAGTAATCCTTACAATTTCAATAGGGCCTCCCACCGTTCGGTGCTCGGGCCCTAAATATCTTAATAGAGAAATTTCGGTGCCATCAGACCTGACTTGAACGCCTCAACGTCGCTCCTCTGACGACATCACTGTGCGACTGTGTTTACAGCCAGCACGGCGCTCTCCTGCCTCAGTACGAGGATCATTTGAAAACAGTTTTCCAGCAGGTTTCCCTGTAACTTCCGGGGAGGATGACCATGGATGTGACTTTCCTCGGGACCGGCTCGGCCTACCCGTCCCCTCACCGCGGGGCCTCGGCTCTGGTGCTGCGGACAGAGGGGGACTGTTGGCTGTTCGACTGCGGGGAGGGGACCCAGACTCAGCTGATGAGGAGCCCGCTCAGAGCCGGTGAGTCCCCGCGGCTCCAGTCCCTCAGCAGCCCCGCCCCCAATTTACTGCTTCTCAGATAAAGTCTTAAATGTACTTAAAAAAAGATCTAATAGGAATGAATGAACTCGTGTTGTACTCTTGTTTTATACATGATCAAAAACTCGAGTTATCTGAGTAATTGACATTTTAAAATAAGATTGATATTGCAGTGATTTCTTGGTCCTGAAAATTTCCCATGTAAATGTTTAACATAATCATGATAGTTTTCATTCTAGTACAGTCAATGTAAAAATTAAAGCAATTTAACCTTCTTTATTTCATCTATATAGTACAGTATAGTATTTTTTTAATATTGAACTTTTGTTTACTTTATTCTACTTTCTATTCTCTGACTATTTCTCTTATTGCTCTGCTGAGCTGACCTCTCCTTGTCCAACACCATTGACCCTGTGCAAACTTGAAACTTGTATTTTACTACATTAACATTAACAGGAGAAATAACGTAGAAACCTGAGAGAGCCACATGTGAGGGATCCCTCTCCCAGGACGGACAGAAGTTCAATAGATGTAACTGAACACATACAGTATTTACAACATTGATTAGAAGAAACACTTTGTAACATAATGGTAGTATTTATATATATATATATATATATATATATATATATATATATATATATATATATTTATATTTATATGAGAATGTCTAATAGAGATGAAGGGAGCAGCAATGACAAATGAATTGAGGATATATTGTCAGTATTATTAGAATATGTGAGTAGATGTATTGTATATATATCAAGCAGTCTTGATCATAGTCCCTGATCAGCTGCCACCACGATCATTATAATGTGTCATGTTTTCTACCCAGGGCGAATCTCCAAGGTTTTCATCTCCCACTTGCATGGAGACCACCTGTTCGGTCTGCCCGGTCTGCTCTGCACCATCAGCCTCAACACCAACCCCCAGCAGAACCTGAACTGTGTGGACATCTACGGGCCCCGGGGCCTCCGGCACTTTCTCAGGGTGACACTCGGCCTCACGGGGTCACAGCTGCTCTTCCCTTATGCAGGCAGGTTTGAAATATCAATCTATGCATGATGATTTTTAAAACTGTAGTTCAACTCTTTCACATAAATAGAAAATAGCTGTGTTTCATTAAAAACAATAAACTTCATTTAAATCTTTTACCACCTGCAACTTAATCCACTAACTAAGTGTTTTCATTGTACTTTCAATTGCACTTTACATTGTAGGGTCAAGACGCTTCAATGTCATATCATATTAAATCTGCTGTGACGTTCACCTACATGTGTTTGTTGCTGCAGTTCATGAGCTGGAGCCCACCGCTGACCAGAGTCCAGAGGAGGGACAGCTCAGTCTGGAGGTAAGTGACTGGTTGTGGTGTTTTCATGTGTGGTAAAAATCATACTTCACCACTCACTGTTAAAACAGCACAGTATGCTACACTACACTTCAAGGGACTGGAAATATGACAATGATTTTAGACATTCTTAAAAGGCCACTAGCTTTTATCCAAAGATTTGGCCCCTCGCCCAAAAAAGCTCAATCAAGCCTGGATTCTGTTTACACCAAACCCCAGAATAGCGTAAACCACAGAATATACTGAGCCCAAACATACAGTTTATTACCTCTGAAAATTGATTGTGATTATTCTCTCTTTCCAGATGACAGCAGAGAGCGGACCTCTGCACCCGCAGGAGCGACCGGGCAGAACGATCCCTCTGGACGTCTCTAGTGACTCCTACCTCCTGTTTGAAGACAAGAAGTTTGTGGTCAAAGCGTTCAGGCTGTTCCACCGTGTCCCTTCCTTTGGTTTTTGCATTAAGGAGCACGATCGTCCCGGAAGACTGAAAACTGAAATGCTGAAGGAACTGGGTAAGAATCTCTCTGTGTGGTTTTTGACAAAGATATAAACTGTATGTGAATTGTGTCTATTTAATTCAGTTGATTTTCTATTCTGTATTGAAAATAACGTTGAGGTCCTGTAGTTTTTGGATTCCGAATTACACACAGTTCACTCAGACTATTACAGAAAGGTGACTGGTCTCTCCTTGTGTCTGTCAGGCCTGAAACCAGGGCCTCTCTACGGCCGTCTCAAAGCTGGCGAGTCTGTAACTTTGGGAAGTGGGCGTGTGGTGCTGCCTACTGACGTGCAGGAGGAATCCATTCCAGGCAGGAAAGTCTGCATTTTCGGAGACTGCAGCTCAGTTCTCGGGGAAGGAGCGCTGAGTCTGTGCAATGGAGCGGACGTTCTGGTTCACGAGGCAACTCTGGGGAACGAGCACCGGGAGAAAGCAGTGGACCACGGACACAGCACGCCCGAGATGGCAGCGGCGGTGGCATGTGCCTGCAGTGCACGGAAGCTGGTGCTGTACCACTTCAGTCAGAGGTACAAACCCAGCTCCCTGCAGAAAGAGGGAGACGAGGACGACGTGTCAGAGCTGAAGCGACAGGCTGAAGAGGCTCTGCTGGACAGTGGTGTAGAAGTGACTCTGGCTGAGGACTTGCTGACTCTGCCCATTCCTGTCAGGAGACCAAGATGAGGAATAACCAGTTGTCAGCACTAGGGAGGCCATGGTGTGGAAATGTTCCCACTGAGTAATAAACTCGTGACAACACCAGTTTTACTGATTACACTGGACATTTAACAAGAAAAGACGTGTGTTGGCTCAGTGTCTCTACAGCGTTCCCTGAGTGAGATTTAAGGAAAATGAAAAGCATTAGAATCAGAACAACGGCTTTTTAAATATAGGCGTCAGTAGTGATTCAGTCAGAAATGTTTGTCTGTAGACAGCCATACAAGCCAGTAGCCAGTCGGATTCATCTTTAGCCTTTGCGATCGTTACTATTTTTTTGTTTATTGTTTTGCTGGCTGTTTGGATTGGCTCCCAAGGGTTTGGATCTCGATCTCGCTCTCTCACAAACCTGGATCATGTTAAACATGCAGCTTTTATAAATGTCTCTCTCGAACAGGCAGCAAGCACGAGGCATTTCTTGGCAGGAGGAATTTTCTAGTTATTTTGCTCACAGAGTACTCCTTAGATTGAATTATTCAAATCAGAAAAAACTCATCAGAAAAAATAAGGCAAATTCTTACTTTAAATCAAAAATATTTAATTTCCAACAAATATCAGTGGAAAAATTCTGCCATTTGCAGAAACTTTCCCCCCAATTTTGAACAAAATGTCTTAAACTTTTCCAGAACATTTTCCAAAATATCTCCATGTCCTCACCTTCTGCTGCTGTCTGAGTCCTGTCTGTTAATCTTCAAGTCATTTTTTAAGTTTCTTTAATTCCCTGACATTTTCTGAAATATTCTTGGAAATTTTACAAAATAAAAATAAAATCCCTAAAAAAACTCCTAATCAGATTTCTATGAAACTTGGCCAAAGGATGGGACATGGGCCAAGAAAGTGTGTGAAATGTTGTGTAGATCCAAATAAAGATTTAAATTTGTGCCTTGGCACAGTAATGTGCTATTTTGAGTGCCAGTCTAGATACATCAGTTTTGAGTCTTTGCGTCTGTTCATGTGAGCTTGTAAATAAAACCACATCTTTTCACAATTTCCTTATGATGATAAAAGAACATGCGTTCATCTCTGAACATTTTCCAGAGCTTTATTTCTGGATCTGTACACAAGGTATTAAAGTACAACAGAAAATACAAAATAATGTTTAACAAAAGAAAAAAAAAAACTCAATGTTTATGTACAATTCTTATAAACAATAAAGATAGCTTCTTGAACAATTCTCATAGTGAAGTTTTTGATTGTCTATATTTCTGGATATACATTTTTAAGTTTTGTAGGTTTTTATTCACAAAGGTGTTTTTGTTTTCGTCAAAGGACTGGAGTTTTCTTTTTCAAAACAACTGCTATATTTTGTCTTTTTAAACTTCAAAACACAATACAAAATATAAAATAAATTTGTTTAGTGCTTGCTTGCACACACAAGTCTCATATCAATAAAATATCACATTTTTGAGAGTTCACAGGGTGGTGAAAAACCTACTTCTACTACTTAATGGCCTTAACATTCTGACAGGTTTTCTGAGTCTTTGTACAAACCACAGGTGAAATAAATATCACTGCACTGCTAAAGCTAGAAGAGCTTGGAGGACCTACTGCATTATGCACATTGCATTCAAAGAGAAATGAGCTCTCCACATACATTAAGAGCAGCAGCCATCCCTTTACCATCAAGACAAATAGACGACATGTAAAAAGAGTTTTTTCAAGGAAAGAAGAAGATGAGCGTCTTTTACACACGGCTGCAAGTTTCAAACGCAAAACTGCAACACTGAGTAATATCAATACGTCTTCGGGTAAAGCCGTTTTGAGTGGTACACTTGAGAAGCGGACGCAGCTGGCATGCGTGGTTTCAGCCATGTCCTAGTGTGTGGGTATCATGACTTTTCCAGAAAGAAAGAAAACAAAATTCAAACACCAAGTCAACCGGTAAAATGCGGAACTCAAAATATATCTGTACATATCTACAAATTATTGCCTTTTTGACAAGGAATCAAATTAAAAACTTTGTATCAACACAGATTCACAAGTGTAAGAGGTCAGTTAATAGACTTTTAAAGGCTATTTGCTAATTATTTACATGAAACGCGAACGTGAATATCTTCTCTGATGATGCTGGGCTTGGAAACTGAATTTACTTGAGCGAACCTAAAAGATGACGTAGAGGCGTGAATCATGTCTGTACATACAAAACGGTGAAATACTACAACTATGGGCACGACGAACATGATGAACCCCTGAAACAAACTAATTTGTCATAGCACAATGCATAAATTAAGTAAACACTACTACTGCATCCAACTCAATGACAATGACCCGCTAAACATTTTACAGTTCACAATTATGGACTCAAGTCAAGATAAATACGGCTCCATCTCTGCTACTAGACTCCGAGAAATTGTAGACCCGATTATACGAGGTGTTCTACACTCAGTACATGTTAGGCAGAGGTTGAATACAAAAATCAGAAGTGGCTTTAAATAAAGAGATAATACTGCTAGCTGGCTTACCTAAGACTGCTAAGTGGTCTGAAAGGGGCGCTATGTGATTCAGGAACATAATCTAACATTTAACTTATGAACATACACAGCTCAAGTTGCCTAAGAATGACAACATGAGCTGAAAGGATTTAATTAAATCTCAAAGGTAAAAGTACTTTACTGTGCCAGTTGATGTCGGTGTTTAAACCCAACTAATATGCTTGCATTGCAGTATTGCCATTATGGTTTGTCGGACCAATAGCCTCCAAGGAAGAGGCAGGATTTATATTTAAAAAAGAACTTGATATCCAACAGTAAAACAAGATGACTCCCATTTTACTCTGGACAAGTAATTTTTCACCCGTTTAGAATAGAAAATATATAAAATCGTTGACTATAATTTGGGTTTGACTAGAAGGATTAATAATATGAACTGTAGCAAACATTCAGATGTTCCAATTTGGCCACTTTAAACGATTTAAAAAATAAACTAAAGAAAAGCTTCCACAGGAGATAAGAAAAAAGAAAAAAGAAGGAAAACCAAGTTGGAACGTCTCAGCAGCTGAAGCCAAAAACATCCTGGTCTTCAAGCTAATCTCTGTGCTAGTGTTGTTCTTCATACAATATCTAGCCATTTTATTTGGAGACAAATAAAATCATTAGGACTAGTCTGGTTACTGAAAAGTACCTGTAAACCGAACACTAATTTAAAAAGGAAAAGAAAGTACCACTTCAAAAAACAAAGCAGGCAACTACATGCTAAAAACTAGAGGCAGAGAACTAAGCCAGTTTTGGCAGCTGGAAAGAATGGCAGGATAACATACTGTAGCTGTGAAGATGTGTGTAGATGTCAGGGAGGAAGATACACAACTCTCCGACTGCAGCCGCTGGGCCCAACTGTACATGGACGTTCCACATCTCAAGACCGCAAAAAAATAAAATAAATGGCTATATAAACTCTTGAGAGAAATCAAGATTTTAGTTCTATATGATAGACATCACTGATGTCATATTACACAAAAAATGAAAACAAAGTATATTCATATACATATATATAGATATATATATATATAATAGAATTTAAACAAATTGGATTCTCCAGTGAGGTCAGTCTTATGTACAAGCAAGATAAGGGGTTTCAAAAGGGAAGAGCAAGGGAGGAAGATCACTCTGATTGAAGTGCTGCAGTGTGCTGTGTGTGATGCCGTGCGTGTGCTCCCAGAAACCCATTGGGCTCGCCGTTGCCAGCCAAGCTCCCAAAGTCTGTGACGGATACTGCCATTTTGGCGCCGGTGATTCGGTGGTGGTGCGTCGTTGTCCGTCGCGCCTCGAAGTCAACTCCGAGGTTACCCACAGACACGTCATTGATAAAGGAGTCAGGCAGCGCCATCTTGAGTCTCTTTGAGGGCCGCTCGCAGTCCTTGTTGACGCACACTCCTCCTAGCTGGCCCAGGTCGGTGTGGTAGAAGCCGGCGTCGAGCATGTTGAGGCAGTCGGTGTCTGCACCGTTGGAAGGGAACCCGAGGGATTCGTCGTGGTTAAGGGACCCACGATGGAGACTTTCCAATGGAGGGAAGCTGTAGGAGTCGAGACAGCTAACCTCGGCAGGACTGCACACTGTGGCTACACTGTTACTCAAAGCTGCAAGGAGACAGGACACTCAATTAACACTCAAGAAGTGGAAGACTTTTGGCAAGAAACACATTGACTCCCGTGAAACGTTATCTGACAAAGGAGGAAAATGAATGCAATAGTTTCAAGTATTTCTAGCTTCTGAAGTTTGTCCCATGACTGACCTGTGAGGTCGCTGGCAGTGATGGAGTTGAGCAGGCTCAGCTGGTCGGTGGTCGTCTCCAGTCTTCCTCCTCCACCAGCTCCCGAACACACTGAGGAACTGTCCACTGCCAGTCCCTCTGCTTCATCCACCAGCCTGTCCATCAGGTCACTGAACACAACAGAACATTTATTAAAACAAGTTCCTTGACAGTGAGTCTCACACAGTATGACATGCATACAAATAGTCTAAAAGTACAAAAGAGAAATTTCCAATGCAACGGCATAAGACATGTAATGAGTTGAGGGGTTACATTCATATTCCAAAGTGCCCAAAAAAAAATACTACAAATAGATACAATATGTTCACTTTGCTAAATACCTTATGACAGACCACCATCTCTCTAAATAAATGTCCATCCGGAATTGCAGTTTCGCTGTTATATTTCACATACAGTTTACAAACTAGAGTCTTTGGGTCCATTGGTCCAAGGTAGGCTGAGGTAGGGGGAGCATCCCCCATCTTTCTAGGTCATTTTTTTATCTGAGAAATGAGTTTATCATAATTAGCTTTGTATAATTGAGAAGAGTTAGGACTCAGAATGACCCCCAAGCACTTAAAGCCCTTTTTTGGCCATCTGAATTTCGTCTCTCCGTCTAACTGTTGGACCAGTCTCCTGTGATCATCATTGCTTCCGATTTCGCCTCATTGACCTTGTACCCTGAGATTTACCCAAAGTTCCTCAGACATTGCATGAGAGCAGTGTTTTTTCAAAGCTCATTGTATTAAACATGGGCACAAATATGAACCTAACACAGATGGGTGTCTTCCCCTGTCACTTACGTTACACCGGGATAGCTGCTGTATTTTTTCTTTCCAAACCGATTCTGCTGCACAAAGAAGTCAAAGCGCTCCGACTTCTTCCACATGTAATAAAACGCCACACATTCTGCTACAGTTCGTGTTGGGACCTAAGGGGGGAAAGGAAATCAATAAAAAAGGAATGAGAAACTCTCACAGCTTTATATGCATCGACATGCATTAAGAAATCAGGTAGTAACTCAAACTCACTTTGTGTTTCTGTATGAGGTGGAAATTTTTGTCATACATCTGTAGTGCATGTTCAAAGTTCTTGCATTCCTCTTCCGACCAAGGAGGAGATTTTCCTGAAAGGAAACCAGAAAACCATTTATATATTGATGCACAATCGTGTGATGCAAAACAAAACATTAACAACATCAGGAAAATTATATTCAATCTATATTATCCCCAAACTGTCTTTTTATACAAAGAAAAACTAATTTACCAAAGTCTTCCTTGTGATGTCTGAGGATCAACATGTTCTTGTAGTATAACAACAAAATCCAAGGAACCCCTGGGTCTCAATCAAGTATTTTCTGATCATCATTGCAAAATCACACGTCAAAGAATGAGGAGGTGAAAACTGTTACATGTGACTGAAGGATTTCCAAGTAGTCTTCCAGTGGGATGAGATTTTCCTATTGTTATAAAAAGGTCACCAATTAAAATTGTACAAATTTGATTGCGGACCCATTGCCATGGACCTAATACGTATTATATTCAGGAGTGCACAATCTCAAAAAGAATAGAAATAACATAAAATCTGAAATTAAAAGATGACTGGACACAAGTACTAAAGGGGATTTGTGTCATATTACATTTTCTTAATTTAAATATTAAGTGTATTTTACTTACTGATTTAATTTTTTTCATTTTCCTTGAATCAAGATGATTAAGAATATGCAATAAAAATCCATTCTAAATTCTCGCTCCATCTGAGCTCATGTGTGACTGACAAATCCTGACAAATAATCATTGGATGAGTCTGATGCTTACTGTGGACATTTATGATCCAAAGGTAACGAGTGAGCATAGAAAACTCCCGAAACTTCACCAAGTGGTCACTCAAATCTACTTCTATTGTCATCTACCCAGTACAATGTTGACTGTTAAGTGATTTTAGGTTGCCTGCCAACAAATCTACACAAGACCCATGACACCACCATTTTCTTCTCTTACCTTTCGAGGACTTAATGCGGCTGCAGTATCTCTCTAGTGCTTCGCGTGTGTTGTAGTTGCACTTGAAAAGCTCATGCAATGCCTATGAGGAAAGAGTGGAGTGGTCAAAACCGAAATATTGTGTGTACCTTAGAAACAAATAATCTGCAGAACTCAGAACAAATGTGAAGAATTCAAAATCAAATTGATACAGGACATGGTAATTGGGTTAATGATAAAACAATGTCGACACTCACATACATTGTTTATCTGCTCATCACTAAGGTTAAACAGGAAAGGTTTGATAATGACATGACTGACCTGCTCATCGTCTCGAACGTGCATCCCTGGTTTGTCAAATCCTATCTTTTCATCTGTTGTTCGTGACAACACTTCAGACAGAAAACCCCTGACCTTGTTTTCTGCCATTGTACCTGGGCTCCACAATAACTCATCTTCATCATCATAAACTGCAAAAGAAAGTACATCACAGTGAGATTAGTCACATTGTGTTGTTACATTAAACAACATATTAGGCGTAAGCTCTAAAAACAGAAATGCGGAAGTTACCTTTCTCCCCATCTTTGTAGTGACAGATGCAATAAGGAACCTCTGCTTGGTACTGTGTTCCCACCATTATTTCCTTTAATAGAAAGACAAAAACATTATATTTGAACCCACAACTAAACTGGTACAGAATCAGCATGAAAGATGAAGTTAACTTAGCCCTAAGGCTTTAGGAGATTATATTCAAACAATACTTTGGTTTTAGATGCTTTTTACAAGGGTCCTTAGGTTTTCATGGATAAATGTGTTCCAAGTTGAAATGTGTGGTTTACATTCATGACACTAGGGGGAAAGTAGAGCTATATGTCAACATTTTCTTTGATGATTTGGTAAAGATTAGGGGTAGGACAATCATGTTGGTTGGTTCGGATGGAAAACGAAATATGAATCCACTTATGTTACTGAATATGGTTATTTTTAACAAATGTACTTTATTTGACTTTTTAAAAAACGTTCTGAATAATCTGAAGTAAACCATGTAATTTCAGATTTCATGGATAAATGTGTTTCAAGTTGAAACGTGTTGTTTACCTTTCTGGAGTCTTCTGGGCTTGGGCCATCTTCATCACACTCCGACTCTTTGTCACCATCCGAGATGGCGTTGGCTGTACAATAAAATATAAACAACGTCAGGTGAATAACTTTACACACAAAGGGGCACAACTCGGACTGGGTGGCCTGATGTTTTAACTGTCAACTGTAGTACTGTAACAGTTGATCTTGCCATTTCCACTTCTATAATAAAAATCCCTGACACATTAACTACTTTTAAATCTCTACTTCCTAAATAAAATTAAGACAAATCTGAAATAAGACTGGGCTATTTTGTGCAGTGACACATCGTTGCACAGCATTTTTTAGCCCGCCCAAAAATTGTCAGATCATAAATTTAATGCAGCTCTTTGTGCATGACTATACTTTGGCGAGTTCAGAAATTATTAAAAACGCAATTTTAAAAGTGGAATTCAGAAGTCTTGAGACCACTTTCCCCTTCACTTGAATTCAACCGTTGGATCCGGTTTCAAATAATTCAAGTTTGCAGGGTTTTTCCTGCATAGAGAATACGGAGGCGCCTCCGTCAAATTTCGTGCTCGGTCAGGAAAAACCCTGAGTTTGTGAACGTTAAACTTAGCTAAAATAGTTCTAATTGCAGAGTTTACTAGTTCACAAAAGGTATTAAGATGTATAGATATTACATTTTCATATATATATAAAAGATAAAGAATTGAGTTTAAATAATTTTAAAACAGGTTCTGCATTACAAGATTTAATCTGGCAAAGCAACAGACAACAAGCACTTCGTTTGTGTAACCTATCACTTACATCGAAGTGTTCTTGGGAAGAAATCAGTGGCCTCATGGGAGGTGACTGAAGGGGTCAGATCATCAGCTGAGGACTGGGTCTCCTCCTCGTAGTCTCCAGACAGCAAGTCTTTAGCTATTTCTTCCTAAAGAGAAAAAATAATATCCACTGTAAACAGAGGGAACGTATGTGTACAAAATATCTAAATTACAACTATGAAAATTAAATCGGTTTTCTTCTCATATTTCCCCCCAAAACTCTTTTAATGGCTGGGTAACATTACAGTAGAAGAGCAGAAGTTCACCTTGTCCAAAGTCATGTCAGGCAGCTCATCAGTGATGTCTCCTGAGGAGCTGTCTATACTGGAGCCTGCTGATGCCTCATAGCGATAGATGGCCAATAGTTCTTCCAAAGGCATGGTCCCCTCCTGGTGGGGAGAGAGGCAAAATCATGTTTACTTAATATACTTCATAAATTAAGTAAACATATCACAGAATCATCCATCACAATATAAATTACTATACAACATTCATATTGAAAACTATTACATATTTCACTTAAACGGACCCAAAGGTTAAGGACTGCTAAAAACTTTGAGAAAAACAAGATATCTTTTTATTCCAAATGTAAATATATCACAATAAGACAAATATCTGAGTATTACCGAGTAATATATATTTTTAACTTAGTTGACCTTTAGTGATTGTACTATCAGCAGCTATGAATCTGACGAGTTCCCCTTGTCCTCATAAAAGCCACAAAAGCAATTGTCACAGTCTTAAAATATTAACCTTTTTTCCTTGTGACAACTCAGCATCAATATTTACAGCCCTACGTACACGACAGAGCACTCTGGCTTCCACTCAAATTAAATGATACATACACAACTTTCATAAGCACAAAAATGCAAATTCAAATGCTTAAATGTACACGTGTTGCATTTACACAGGTAAAAAACTGTTAAGGGCATTTTGAAGTTCACCTTTTCTAGATCTGCAATCTCAGATCTGAAGTTCCTCCCTCCATCTAAAGACTCTTCCTCCTCCAGAGTCCTCTCATCATCGTACTCATGAACTAACATGTCTGCTGTTGGGTCAAAGTCATGGTCCTCTGACGATAAAGAGCCAACTGAGTGAGAGAAAAGGGGGAAAAGAAAAGAATAATCAACGTCTCGTTCTTATTACAGCGTCAATTCACAAGTTAGATTACTTTAACCTTTAGTCAATTTCAAAGCCATTTCCTTAGACAACATACTCCATGTGCAAACACCATCATGTCATCTTGAAATCTCTTCTTAATTAAAATAAACTTGAGTAGATAATCAAAGTTAATTAAATACGTTTGCAGATTCAGTTTATAGCAGAGGTTTCCTTACCTGGACTTGAACTCCCTAGGGAAGCCTGCAAAAGAAGAAGACCAGAGCATAAATGAGCGCTGTGGTTGAAACATGAGTTCAACTGTAAAGCAGGAGGTTCAACAGGATACAGGAAAATCAGGAGAAGCTAAAATGCCTCTAATGTCCGGCACTACGATCAGGGACACTACTCGGACAGGAAGGCAGGTTCTACCGCTAACGTTACCTGCAATAGGTGGCGGCTAGTGTGTTGAGTCGCTAATAAACGCTCCACACAAGAGGACAACTGTGACCGAAACATGGTTTAAAACCCCGGCATTGAGCTGATCACAATGTGTGGGACTCGATCCGAGGCAACACACAGAGATACTTTCAGGCAGTGCGATTTAAAGCGGTGTCGGCTCCACAAACTGTTAGCTAGCCTGCATGCTAACCCCTCCACCAGAGCCTGCTGTTAACGCTATCCGTCGAAAAATGTAAACACTAATTTCGTTTGCGCGGCACCGCGGTCCACGGAGCCGGCTCGTCCTGACAATACAGGAGTCGCCGGT
Organism: Hippoglossus stenolepis; assembly: GCF_022539355.2. Classification (NCBI taxonomy): domain Eukaryota; kingdom Metazoa; phylum Chordata; class Actinopteri; order Pleuronectiformes; family Pleuronectidae; genus Hippoglossus; species Hippoglossus stenolepis. The sequence goes on from NC_061491.1 coordinate 18,950,426, forward strand.
TGAGCCCAGCGAGAGAAAACAGTTTTAATTAATCACACACGAGACGTAGCCGGTTGTTTCCTCCAACCCAGCGCGGCTAACGTTAAATTTACGTATCAATTTACACCGCCGCTACACCGGAGCAGCTGAGAGAGCGAAGGCGCAGCGGCCTGGTAGTGAAGGATCAGCCCGGACATTCAAGCAGATTTTAGAGGAATACAACTGACATTCCGGACGCGACACACGCTCCACGGACGGCAAAAAGCGCCGTGGCCCCAATCGACGGCACAAAAGTGAAAAATACCGGACAGAATTTTCACAAATATCGATTTAAGATCGATTGCTTCTCCCCTGTTTTCCCTCTTACCTCCGCCATATTGGTACCTTTAGCTAATGGGCTCGTTCTAGCGCAGTACCCGGATCTTCGCTCTCAGCCAATCAGAGCTCCAGGTGTCCGCTCGAGTCGTGACGCCGTTCAAACCAGCCACTGCTCACACTATAGAAGCAGATCATCGATATGTAAGCGTGAGAATAAAACATGCAGCAGTGGAACAAGACAATCTACAGTATATCCTCTGTTTATGGTAGTTTTCCCATCATTATTGTTGAAGCTTAAGCACATTGTTGAGCTCTATGACACGAATTGTAATTTGGGAATATGGGCTTTAAAGATAATATGTGATCGATTGATTATCAGTGTATCACACAGTGACATTGTGCTTGAGTGTATGAACGTAACAGCTGGATTTATGTATGCAGCTGTGTCTCATTTAACCCTTTGATACACAACATGGGTCAAAAGTCAGTTTTTATTTTCTGTATCTTTGCAGTGAATGGATTTCATCATTCAGTATTTCAGGAATTCATCAATTAACTTGTGTTTGATCATCACAAATCCTTATTCAAATGTTTCCTTTGTTACTTTTTGAATAGGAACCTTTGTTGTATCACTAAGATTGTATTTGAGTGTTTCTTTGCTATATTTTCGAAATAAATTTATTTTATCATTTAATTTTCTAAGTATTCATTAAATATCGTGTTTTTGCCAAAAATGATTACCAATAATCATTATTTTCCTTTATGATTTAAATAATTAAAATTTAGCAGACACATATTTTTACCATTAGAGATACATATATTTTTACCATTATAAACAAACACAACAATCATTTTTACACACAGAAATGACCCATACAGTATATATTCACTTGTGCCATTCGTTTCAAACAGCTGCTTTTGTACATCTGATGCACGTAAGTCTTATTTTACAAACCATAGTGAGAAAAAGAAAAATGTACAATACTAACAGCTAGTTTTTACCCTTGTTCTGTGCATTAAAAGGGGTTTGCATACCTTTTTTTTTATCAAGGATTAAAGCTGTGTTGTGTCCACACCAACATTTTGTCTTTGTATGTTCCTGTAATAATGGTCACAGCACCTTCAAATAAAAAATTGCTGCCCTCTAAAAATGGAATCACAATAATTCCATTTTTAGAGGGCAGACATTTATTTGATCAATTAATTGATTTGTCATATATAAATAAATACAACTATAAAGCTTAAGCTTTGCAATTGTTATTCGTGGATGTGGAAATTACCAAAAAAATTGGGATAATTAGTTTGGTCTGCTACAGCCACCAGAGGGCAAAAGAACACTTCAAAAGTAGTCCTACAATCCCAACAACATTCATACTGCTCCCTCCCTTCCTGTTTTTGATGACTGTGTAACTTATTTTGATATGTTATCATCAACTGTCATTGGAAAACAGGTTTGCAGCTTTGGCTGGAATTGCAAGAAGTAAAAGTGGAATAGAGGCACAGTTGCAGTTATTATTATGAAAACGATTTACTGTAACTTATCACTGTGAGCAGCAGAGGTTGAGGATTTGTGTTACCACCAGTTCAAGGCAGGTCAGCTGTTTCTTCCTGCAGACTTGCACACGTTTGTGCACAAGGTGCTGGTGATAAATTGTTTTCTGAGGCTGGGAGGTGGACGTCCATGCAGTGAAATGCACAGCTCTATTTATTTATGTACTTAATTTGTCGTATAAAATCATTGTTACAGTAATAACTAGAACTGTAATCCATTTGATTTGAGTTTGTTTTGTTGGATGATTTTATGTATGGGGAGCAACATTGTGGTTTGTCCTCAAGCAGATTTTCTCTTTGTCCGGATGGGCATTCAGCTTGAAATATAAAATCTAGGTTGATATAAGACTTGCTAGAATGACGTCTAATTTCTGCGGTATTACAATAAAAAGTTTATTTCAGATTTTTCAAAGAAAATTAAGAATTATAACTCGACTTTCCTCCTGGTGTTCATCCTTCCACAACATCATTATTGTCTTGTCCTCTTACATATGTTCTTTTCATTCCTCTTATTGTTTTTTGTACCATATTTCAACCCCCCTCAAATAGTAACATTAGATATAGCAGAGATAGCAGCAGATTTATTTCTAAATCAGCATAGCGTATACCCACTTCTAAATCGCCTGTTGTGTGCATCATTAATTCGTGTCCTGCAAGCCATTTCTAGGTAAACAAAAAATGCACGTCACTGTTTATAACACTGTTTACATCCTTTGCTGGACTGCCTGAAAAAAATGAAAATAAGAAGTATAGAGTATACCACTTCTCCATGCACAACTACACCACTAGGTTCAGACAACTTGACTGCCTGTGTTTAATTTCATCTGGTGAGTTGTAATTGTCATATAAGTTTGTTAGATTTGACTTAAAACCTCATATTTATAGGAACACACGTTAATTTACATCAAAAACTACAGCCACACCAGTGGAGTTCACTGAAACTAATTCAGAACCTTTGTGGTACTGTGTAATCTTTACACACTTCTTGCATAAACACATCATATCTCCTGATGTTGACTTGACAGAGCAGTTTAACTATTAGCCATGATGACTGATGGGTTTCAAATGGTGGGTGTTTAACTCTTCAACTATAACAAAGAGTCACAGGGTTTTGTTGTTGTTTACTTATTGGTCAAAATTTGTTATTTTATTTGTCACTGCAATTAAACCCTTGTGCGAATTCCCCATAAAGTGTAGGAAGGGCAGCGTGGGCTTCTTCTGGAGGACTCTGCAAACAAATGAGTCACTATCATCAGATGGTCCGGAAGCAAGAAGTAACTTCTCTGGTTGGACCGCAATAAGGACCATAAACTGGACCAGAGTAAGATTCAAGATTAGACTATGCAGCTATAATAATCCTTAATGAGGAAACTCATTTGCCACCTAAACAAATTATAAACAGGTTACAATACAGTACACAACCATACTGTACAAACTAATCTAAAAATGTCTAATGTCTAAAAAAGTCAAATTGCTGTCCCAACAACACTATTGCTTCTTCTTCTCCTTTTATTTCTTCTCATCATTAGAAGTTCTTCACTTTTTACTGTGGTTGTGGAGGCTGTGTTTGTGTGTACAAGTCCATCCATTACTTTCTCCGTCTCTCCTCTCTCTGTGGTTTATTTAGGATTACCACACTCATTGGAAAGTCCACTTAAAAGCCCACTTTTGCAGAACAATGCATTCAGGAAGATGTGGGCCCTCACCTAAGGAGTGAAGCTGTCAGGTCATCGTGTTATCCTCTGACGTTGGTTGTGGAGAGGCGGCTGCCAGAGAGTCACAATCCATTGTTGGAGTGTAAAACGGATGTGGCTGATTAACACTGGCCCACACCTACACTGGGTTCCGCTATTGTCCAGTAACTGCCCACTCAGCTGATGTGGCATCGGAGGCAGAAGAGAAATTGGAAAACTGACAATTTACTCATAACTATCAATCGTATTTGAGGCCAAATGGACTCATACGCTGCATATCTATTGATCTTGATATGTGGGACACGTCACCACACAATATCGCACTCACAACATCTCCAGGTCTGAGGCATTTAGTATTGTTAACATCTGCAGTTGATGGTGTCAGGGCAGGAATAAAGCATTATCTCACCTTGCACATAGAGTACTTTACATTGTTCTGAAAATCCTTATTGGAAAACACTTGTCAGTATAAGGGGAATTGACGTGTTCATACTAAAACAGGATAATGAGAGATGTCATCATGAAGCTGGACTATTGATAATTCCTCAAGTTGCACAAAGGAACGATCACAGTGAAGTTTTTTGACTTTAACACAAAATATCCATGGCACGTTGTAAGACAGGCTTGAACCTTCTGGCCGACGAGGGCCTCTCTGTGTATGCGTATGTTTTCTCCAAGTTTATCAAAGGAAAAGCAAGTACACATATTCAAAGCACATAAACATAAACATAAATTCATATCATAGTGAGCTTACACTGTCGCAACTGTAGCAATGTCAGATGAAATTATTCACTATACACACATTCACTTCTCAGTTTATTAGGAACACTGAAATACTGACTAATAACTACCTTACCATACCTTCATGAAGTGTATAATGTTCATTTTTTGTTGAAACTTTGTTAAATAACTGTATATAAACATATATATCTACACAAACCACATCCTCTGACATTGTATTAGCCTATCTTCTGATTTGAATGTACATAATATTGCAGTTTGATAGAACCACAGGCTGCAGCCTCCGAATCGATCATACATATGAATCAACATGTCTCTACAACAACTTCAACACAAACTGCACATTCATGTAACCATCATGAAGTCTGGAATAATTGCTGTTAAACTGACAACTTCTTATATATGTATATAAATCAATTTGTAGAGAACAAATTGATTTCACTCCTTTACATGGTATACAAACCACTAGGTGGCACTGTGTGACAGCTGTGGCTTCTTCATGACTCAGCTTTAGCACTGTCCATGTCCTCTATGCTCTGAGCACCACCATCAGTCAGGCTGCAACAATGACTGCGAGTAAACCCACTGCCTGTTGTGTTGATATTCTTGGGAGAATCATGTAAATCTCCACCACGTGCTTTGACACAGATTTGTATGTGTTTACATGGAGCCGACAGTATTCATCCCCACATGCGGCTCACTAAAACAGTAAAGCAGCTGCACAGCAAGTCCTACACAGTCAACAAACCTTTCTGAAGGACTTCGTCATTTAACAGTTTATGTTACTGGTGAGTAACGTAAACAGGCTGTTGATTGTTAAGATGGATAATACAATTTCAAGGAATTCCCAGAAAACCGATTGCACACATCAACATCGATGTGACACTATGACATGTAGTGATGCAAGTAAATATTCTGCCACTGTAAAATGTATTATTAATGACAAAGAATCATTTCCTGGAATAAACACAGTTTTAGGTTTTCAGTAAAAGTAAAATGAACACATAAATAGACACAAATATACGTAAAATGAAAAGTACCAGTCAAAGTAAGTACTTGCTTTTAAATATACTTTTAAAGTAGTAAAAGTAAAAGTACTAGACGAGTGTATCATATTCCTAATGTAATAGTTTACTACATCATTATGGCTGAGTCTCAATGGAGGTCTCTTCCTTCATTGAAGGAGGCGGGGTCAAATGTTACCTGTCCATTAGATCAGTGGACCGAGTCCCCTCTCGTTATTGATTATTAAAAAACAAACAAAAAAAACAATGTGAGTGTAATGCAATGCTTTGTAAAAATGTAGTGGAGTATTTACTGATAAATGTGGTGGAGATGAAAAGTACCTGAAAAAAATCTATTCCAGTATAGATACATGAAACCTTTACTTAAATATAATGAAAAAATACTTTGTTACAGCGAACACTGCAAAATTGCTACACTTTAGAAGACAGAATGGAGAAGTGAGACTTTCCATGAAAGGTCTTTGCTCTAGAAAAAAATCATATAAATCCCATCATGGTCATAAGAGAAGCACGAATAAGCATTTGTTTTAAAACATCCTTGACACACTGAAAATCCCAGCAATACAAATTCTTTTGTGTCAGTGGCATTCAAAGACATGTATTTGTGCATTAAACAAAGTGTGTGACACTCAGAAAACAGGAGAGTAAGCGCTGATGCTCAGGCATAAACATCTCCTTCGCCTCTTTCGAGTCGCTGAGTGTTTGATTTATTTTTAGGCTTAAAATTGAGTCAGGGTTTCTCTAATATAACAGCAAGAATCATCAGCCTCTCCATGATTCAAAGATGTTGATTACAGAATAATGTTCAGCAGACAGTCTTAGAGTCACAGTTCTTTGAGTATTTGGAAATTCAGGCTTCAACCTCAACATTTAACGTGTTGCAGCACAAAAATCTGCTCATTCAAATGGGCTGTTTGACTTCACCCTTTTCCTCCATCACACATTTGTCAAAATGAACTTTAATGTGAGACGGCTTTGTGTAAAAATAGAATGCGACGTGAAGTCTCCCAAAATAATTATTTGTCTAAATTTAACTGCACCCTTTCAGCTCTGTAGAGGGTACATGAAGTAGGTACGTACATGAAGGATATTACTGTAAAAGCTGCATTGGACTCTTTCTGCTGGATGTTAATCAGGTTTTCTTAGAAACAGGACAATGTCTCCTTACTCTAACTGGCTCTCAAGTCTGCCTAGGTCCTTTCAAAACACCTAAACCATTACGCAAATTACATCCTAATGTTGTGCTTTTTTTGTGAATGAATATTTCTGAGAACTTGAATTGTTCTGGGAACTACGGTGGTTTATTTCGGTGCAGGTTAAAAGCACAGAAACCACAGAAGAAGAATATTAGGTTATGTTTTCACCTGTCTGTTGGTTTGTTTATTTGTTTGTTGGTTCATTTATTTGTTGTCAAACCAATTTCCACCAAATTTAGTGGCGGGATGACACTTGGGTCTGGAAGCACCCATGACATTTTGGTGCAGCTGTGGAATAAGGGGCAGGATTTTCATTGTTTTTTCTGGAAATAATGCACAGATTTAGATTTTCTATTATTCAGGGTTATGGTTCATGACAAATAAACCATTCACATTATCACACCACTTCCTGTTTTCTTTGATATTTAAGAACCAGACGATAATTTGTAGGTTTGTTCGGCCTTGGTGGAGGTATGTGATCCATTGTTTTCACATTTCTAGTTTGGAAATGGTTTTCTGTTTTTTTTAAGTTGGTTGAACAGCTGCTTTGGCCTCTGTTACAGAACTGTCCGATCGGGGTGATCAGGGATGGATGGTTCATTGCCTGTTAATGCATTTTGAGTCTGGTCTGGACTCACAATGACCACATTAAGAATTCTGAAGTAGCATGAGTATGGTCATGGACACTGCTAATGAATGCTTGCAGCTGTATTCCTTTTATCATTATTCAAATTAGTCAGTCAACCACAAAAAATATACAACTGTATAAAATAATAATAAGTAATATGAATTCCATTCCATCCTTTGCCAAATACACTGACTAACAGTGTAGCTTGACTGAGAGCTTATTCATCAGCCTGTAGAGCAGCTGCCACAGTTCGTTCTAATGCAGCAATTATGAAGCTTGTGTTGAACTGTTTTGGTTCTGTAGTGTCTCCTCAGGTGATGCTGGGGTTAGTGAGTTTGAGGACCTGCAATAACCAAGAGGTCGGCTCCTTACTGAGCTCATCACAGCACAGCAGGTGCCACCTTTCACTGATGGATGGATGGATGGATGGATGTATGACTGTATACTGGATAGATACTAGAAAGATGATAACTAGATACATGGATACTGGATATATACTAACCAGATAGATACAAACTATACTACGTAGCTACTAGAAATATACTAAGTAGATAGATACTAGAAAGATACTAACAAGTTAGATACTAGATACATACTTACCTGATGGATATATATTCTGACTAAATAGATACTAGATGCATTCTAACTAGATACTAGAAAGATACTAACTAGATAGAAACAAGATAGATACTAAGTAGATACTAGAAAAATGTGAACTAGATAGATACTAGATAGATAGATAGATAGATAGATAGATAGTAGAAGATAGATAGATAGATAGATAGATAGATAGATAGATAGATAGATAGATAGATAGATACTAACTACAGAGATACTAATTAAATACTAGATACGTACTAAGATAGATAGATACTAACTAGATGCTGGATAGATAGATGGATGCTTGATGAATGTGTTTTTTTTTATCCATCCCACTACACTGTTTATCTGTGCATAACTGCTGTGAGAGGCCGGAAATGTTGTAGAAATCCTGTAGTAAAAACTTGGCAGTTCAGCTCTGTTCATTTTTTTTTCTACATGCTTGGAACACTGAGAGGCGAGAGCTCACTTCAAGGCGGAGTAACAGTGAGTGGGCACAGCAATTTCCTGTCTTGCTGTAGTCAGACGCACTATCTACTTGTGTAGGTGTTTGTATATATCCATAACCTGCGTCATGCAGTGGGCTCGCGTTTAACATGAGACTCGTCCACTTCCTGGAAATGACTTGTTTTAAACGGCAGCTGTGTTGAAAATGACGCAGGGTGAAAGTTGTGTACAGTTTTTGAAGTGTTTTAAATCAGGGAAATAACAAATTGTCTCCCACAACTTTGTCCAGAATAGGAATCATCTTAAAGACCTATTTAATCTCCAAACAGGTAAACAAAATGAGATGCAAGGTGGTTCCAGCTCCTGTAGCAATAAACCTTTATACTACTTGTTATTTATCTTATATTAAATCCTCCTTTTTCTGAATCTCTCCTAAACTTCATCTACATGAGAGGCCACCATGAGCATGTAGATGAATCGCTCAACACCAGGTGACCAGTTGTCAGAACCACTTATCATAGTAGCAGTGGTGAAGGTCTTTGAGCAGTTACATGGGGGGTGTGGAGCTCTGAAGCTCTTGTGATTCCACGATTTTGCAGAATATGCAAAGTGATGAGCCCAGCACCAAATGTGAAATAGCGGAAACAGCTGTGTTGTCATGGATAAGAGGCTCCTCATGACAAGACATGTGGGTGATTCTGTCTCCATGGTAACCTACGCTCCTACCACAGGAACAGTTTGTGGAGAGGACAGAAGATGTAGAGGCTGAAAACTTCTCACTTTTTTTCCCCTCTTGATCACACATGATTTCAGATGTCACACATCCGACTCCCCCTTCTTACACTGACATTCTTGCTGTTGGCAAATAACAAAGGAGTGCTGTCGCTCTGAGCCACCTACACACCGGCTCCCGAAACAATTAGAGGGATTAGAGAGACTGTGGTTTTCAATAATGAGTTCATACAATATTAAAAGAGCATGGATTGTCTCCTGTTTAATACAGTGCTGGTTTTCTGACAGAGGAGACAAAAGATACAATTGGAGTTATTAACCGTTATAGATCATTAGATGAACAAGACTTGTGCAGTTTGTCTACACTGATCAGTTTTAGTTTTTAATAGCTGCCTGAAAAAACAATAATTAGACTTCGGGCTTAGATTAATTAAAAGATGAGAAGTTCCAGTTAAAGTTCCCACCAATTTTTTTCTTTGAATTTTACTTCCAGGTAACGTTTCAGGCACAGGCCCTTTGTCAGACATGCCCGAAACATTATCTCCCTGAGAGGTAAAATAAAGTTTTCAGGAGAATTAAATGGTGTATGGACATTTCTCTTCTTGTGGTTTTTATGTCACATCTGTCCAGCACTTATTCTTTATCAAGGTTTGGATGTGCATGCGTTTGTATACTTTCTGAATAACTTAATTCAAATGTAAAAGCCATGCAGGTAAACCCTCAGAGTCATTTGAGCCTGAAGATCTGACGCTGGGAAAACACCAGATTTAATGGACTCTATTTTAACACTTTGACTTTCAAAGCTGCACTAATTCATAATTTTATGATGGAAAAAATGACTATATAACATGGATGGGGTTCTTTGTTGCGATTATTGCCTGGCCCTGTGGTTCCCATGTGGCTGTATGCTGCTTATTAGCATCTTTGTGCTCATTGTTTTGGTTTTACAACCAGTAACTTTACTGTTTTGGTTCAGTGTCACGGAATAGTCACAAGTGACTAGCTATAGTTAACAAGGCAACGTTTCCAGAAAGCTAAATAACCAGATCTGTGATGATGTGTTTTTTTTTTAGAGCAAAGTAAACAGACAAAAGAAGAAAAAGAATTAATACAAACAAGCATAATACATAATGACCATAACACATCCCACGTATTAACAGTCGCCACACACTGTAATTAAGTTAAGTGCAAGGCAGTTTTTCTTCTAAAAAAACTCACTAAAAATACATAGTAAATATAAAAAAGTAGTATACTCAGCGAAAGGGCTCTACATTGGACAACACATATTAAAACCTACTGTGACAACATGTCCGTAGAGGGTCTCAGCTCTTATCGAACACCCCCCATTTTTCATACTTACTGGTGAGGCTATAGAACAGAACATAGTATTTCCATCTGTTGACCAGAATTTGTTAGAATTTTACTTTCAATACGCAACAATGAAATGAGGAAACCACTTTAATGATTAGAGATTAATATCAATATCAAATCAATCTGTTGATGGCTGAGGTTTTCAATAACCTGTTCATTCTGTGACTGATAAACTTGTACATGAAAATCTCCAAATCATTAGTGTATATTTTCAGTGTCTGGCTCTTTGCCAAGCTCAAGCTAGGTCTGGTTGATTTAAACCAGTAGTTTTTAAACATTTTTCTTACATTACAGACTGATACTCCAACAGTAAAGCAGTGATCGTATTAGGTAATTCCGGTTTATGTGTTGTTATATGCATAGCTTCCAGATTAGATATGTGATTATGTGTTCCTGTTAACATTTTCCTTGTGCATTTTCTTTTCTGCTGTCTTACATCATGTGGTTTCTTAGAACCACCTTCACGGCTGGCCTCCCAATGACTGGAATCATCAATATCACTCACATCATTAGTGTTTAGATATAGATCTATTTTACCTGGAAGAAGATAGGGGGTTATAAAAGCACCAGCTTTAAACATCCTTTTTTGGTTTAGAGAGACAGGGGCATGAGCTAACATTAGTTTATTATGGAAATTGCATTCGTCTAATGTTGTAGCAAGAAATATTCAGCTCTCAAGTGGGTTTTGTGGAAAATAAGATAAATCTTTTTTGTGGGGTAGAGCAGCCTCCAAATATCCACTAAATTATAGGATTTGAAGAGAATTATTCTGATGTTGAAAGAGCTGGCTTCAGGGCGCTGAGATGGTGTTGAAAAGACGATGGGATCATCATTGTCAAAAAGTCTGCAGCATTCACTGATGTTAATCCTAAAGTTTAATGTTCCACTGACTCTTAAATATCTAGTAATAAATGGTATCGTTTTCCTTATCAGTATTGCAACAATATCTAGTTTTAGTGGACCCATAGATGTATATAAAAATAAACTCCACTTCTCCACAGCGATCATGGGATGGAGCTGAGGAAGCAATGTCCCGATATATGTGCTCAACCAATACCATCAAACTACTAAATGAAACCAAATTTACCATAACAATGAACGTTTGAACATCAGTGTGGAATTATGAAGGCTAAATCTACTTTTTTGCACAGATAGGTCTTCATCACTTACACCTTTCTTATTTCAGGGGACTATTTATCCTCTGTATATTCCATTAGTTTCATAGCCATATATCTCGATGTTTAGGGAGTATTGGACTTAAATTTGGAAACAAACAGAATTTCAAATGAATGCCAATGTTTTTATGTAAATAAGATAGCCTGATGTTTATATGCTAATGTTAACATATACGCCCAAACACCTCATAGTGATGACCATTGTGTTTACAGCTTGTGGTGCTGCCACAAAGTGTCTAAAAGATAATTCTATGCGTATGACTGAACACTCCATATTAGTTTAAAACAGCAAATTAAAGTGTTCATTTACAGGATATGATCTTAGTATTAAAGGTGGGTTCTTGTCTTGAATGAAACCAGTGCATTAATACACATTTGTCCTTACATTTGTCGTATTGTGCTTGTATTCATTTTGCAGGGTGCAATCTGCACATATAATGTACATGTGTCTGCATGACGCAAGGCTGAATTAATCAGGTTGATGCGAGTTAAAAGCAGAGAATGAAAACAAACCGTGCCTTTGCCCCCTTTGTTCTTTCCTTCCTCTCCCAGAATGCATTCCTACCTGCAGGCATCATAATAACTCTTCCAAAGAGGGTGATTTTGGAACCGAAAGATTTTGGAAAGCGAAAAGTTGACTGTATTATTCAGTCATTTTGTGTTTCATGCAGTGTTCTCATTTCAAACGGTTATCTTTATTTCTGTTTGGGACCTGCGGTCACGTCTCTTCTTGCACCACAACATAACCTATAAAATTACCAAAAAAAGAGGTTAGATAAATAAACACGTTACTGCAAAGTCATGTTCATGATGAAGATAAACTTATTTGCACGGCATGAAAGCTTCTTTCGGTTTGTAACATGTCAAAGTAAGAACACTGAGAAATGATTTAATGATATAAAACAGCTGTGTTGTTCTATAACACCATGAAACAAATGTAGGATGGTGTTAAGCAACTTGAACAGCTGAAGAGAACATTAGGACCTAATTTCCACCAGATAATTAGTTCTGGTTGACTGTAAGTTTTGATGTCTGCCCATCTGGCTCTGTTTGTGTACGCGATGACCTTTCCTTAAAAGTAAACTTTTATTACAGCTCCCAGTATCTAATAATGTCTCATTGCTGCCAGTTGAACGGATATGGATGAATTGAGTTGCTTGGTGAATTAGAAAAATTTAAGAATTTGCCTTTAAATGAGGCAGAAGTAATTTTTCCTATCTCCTCAGCCATGCGTTCTACATTCAAATCCCACTTATCTGCACTGAGGGGGCTGCCTTTCATCATTTTTTCTTTTGTGTGCCAAATAGGGGGCCAGTTATATAAAGAGAAAGCTCCGAGGTGTCCATAGGTGTGTGTGGAAGTTAAAACCATCTGTGAACTATGATAAGGACAAAAAAAAAAAAGTGTCTATAACTACAGCACTTCCTCTACTAGAAAATGTTACTCCCTGGGCTTCTCAGCCAAGAGAGACAGTCCATTATTCTGATGTCTGATCAGGACGATTCTGCAGATTTCTGATTATTAATATGACGAAATGCATTATCGCTGCATCCTTTAGTAGTTTATCTCTGTCACTATGGTTATTTTTATATCTTGTAAACCTTCAAAGAGGAGGACAGAGTAAAAAATATGACATGGACTTATTTTTGCAACATTAGCTCCTGGGAAATTTGGCTCCAAACGTGTGGGAGTAAAACCAGAGTGTCCCTGAACTCTTTGCACTGTAGCGGACCAAGAGACACTATCACAAAAAGTCAAAAATTTCCAGCATTTCATTGACAAATCAGTGATAACACTCAAGACTGGAGTCTTTGAAGATAAACACAGTGTCCAAAAAGAGCAATCTCCCTCAGAGTCTTCTAATCCTGGCTTTATCACACCTCAGACTTATGTTTGAGGCCATTATCAGGAGGCCATAGGTGGTCATATCGGAAAAAAAGGGGGAAAAAGTCCATGGAAATCTCTGGTGGAGTAGAATGATATAACTCAAAGCGGTGAAGTAACTTGGCCAATATACCTCCATTGTCTAAACTTTCCCACTGCCTCCATCACTAATGCACCACTGGAAATAAGGAGGTATAATTAAGCTTTGAATTTGGCACTTAAATGCCAAATCTCCTTTCCAGTTACTATTAATGTCGGTTATTTGAGAACAAGGCTCCGGCCAGTCAGAGAACAGTGGCAGGGACATCTCACAACAGAAGATACAAAACAGGCACAAAGCAGATTATAATATCTCTAACGGACTAAATATAGTTCCTGTGTAACATCCTGAAAACAAAGACGAAGCTGTAAACTTCCACCCCCCCCCGTGCTATTCTGATCAGTTTTGAAACGTGAGAATGCTCATGACAAAAGTCTTTTTTTGGCCGAGAGCCTGAATTCTCTGTGACACAGAACGGCCGTGGAAGGAAAATGTGAGTGAATGTGTGTGATTGTTCTCTGGCCGCTTCATTATTTTGTTGGCTAGCAAGAATGTAGATATATGCTCTTTGTTTTGGTCTTAGCAGGAGTTAAAAGTGGCTCAAAAGTCTGTTAGGTAAGTTTAAAGGTAAGGCCAATGCCACAACGTGCAGGAATGCTCAGACAACTTTTGCCTCTTTGTATAATAATAACTGGCTGTTATTAGTTTAAATGGCTTTTTGCGCATTGTTTTGGCTTCATTGTAATCTTATAGACCTGTATGACAAATTTTAGATTAGATGTTCCCAAATTTTCAGCCCGGACCCCCAAAATAACTATAATCCTAGAGAGGATATGGATTAAAGCTGGTTCACGAAAAATCTAAATTTCTTCACATTTTGTGGTGATATAAATGAACACATGTCACTAATGCTATGAATAATCTGTCACATTACCTCAGGGGTCATCAGGGGACAAAGAAAATCACATTGTTAATGTAATTTTTCATTTCTTAAGTTTAACTACTTTTCTTACAATTATTGCAAAGATATGCAAAATATGAAATCATTTCACAACCACCCCTCTATGTCTCACGACCCTTTAAGATCTCCCAGTCCCTAGTTTGGGAACCAGACAGAGCAGTTTCGTACTATACTTTCTGTTTGTATTTGCACTGGCAGCTTAGAATCTAAATAATATCTAAATATTCAAACATCAATTCTTTTAATGTTATTTGGTTAACATTAAGTTTGATATTTTTCCAACATTAATAGCAAAATATTTAAAACCTGTCTTGAAACACCTGGAGTTTCACTTTGGATCTTTACCTGCAGTGGAAACTGTCTTGTTTGAATTGGACACAAAGGCCTCTGCAGGGAGGGTTTATTCCCACATGTGGTTCCTGCAGCAGTAGTGGGACGTGCTCTGCTCACCTTTCTGCCCCGTGTTTCACAAGCAGCTCGCTCTCCTAACCTGGGTGGTGGCTGACTTTCACAGCATTGTTCCAGGCCTCCCATTCTCCGCCATTTTGTTTCCTGTGCAGAACAGGAAGTCCTGCCTGCAGCTGTTCCCAGCACTGTGAACTAAAGAGCTTTTGCAGACGCTTGCACATACACACACAGAAAAAAAAACGCAGTAGAAACACATCCTTTTCCTTCGTGCTTCCCCTCAGCCTGAGTTGAGGATGCCCCTCTCAGATGTGAAGATGACCTCCAGGGATGATGGGATGAAGCCAAGAGCACGTCTGCTTTCCTTTCCAAGACAAAACGCCCCTGCCCGTGTCTAACCTGCACGTGCACTGAACTATTCCTCAAAGGATATTGCAACACACAGGTAATTTTGTACAAGCTCAGAGATCAGAAACATTTACAGTTATAAAGCAATATAACAGAACTAGTGTAACATAAAGCACAAGCTCAACTAATCGCATTAAAATCATATTAGTATTCAGGGGATTTTGTAGCTTAACTGCTTTTTAAGCTGCATCGACTCTTAATGTATCCAGTGTAGTGGACACATGTGATAGACAGAATTCACCAAAGACATCTTATTCTCACAAACATTACTACTTTTAGTTTTTCGTGCAGGTGGCCTGGAACAAACAGGTAGTCTGTTTGTTTCCATGTCGACAAAGCAGGGATATAAGTGAAAGTATGTTTCTCATCCATAGTTTGTAGGACAGATCCTCACATGACGGCACTTACACAATCGTGGGAAACCACTTAATGACCTCCGCGTGGAGAAAGGGTCTTGAGAATGGATGTTGACATTGTTTGGGCAACACACATAATAGAATACAGACTTATCTTCTCCGGTTATTGTTTCTTTGCAGTGATCCTGATAGTCCTTTGCCCATTTAGCAGATATGAAGACCACTTAATAGCCAAGCAGTCTGCAAGTACCCACAAGAGGGTGGTCGATTGTGTAAATTGTTTCATGCAGATGAATGTTAATCAATCACAAAGTATTTTCCTTTCAATTCAGAGAACGTCGAAGCAAAAAGGCAGTAATGGACACTGGTGCTAATCTGCTGCGTATTGACACTCACGTAGCAAATTTTCCAGAGACATATCAGTTGCTCACAGTTTGCTGGAGCCGAGTGGAGCTGTATTATTAAAATGCTGTGTTGATCATTGTGCTCTGGTCCTCCCTCTGTTCACCCGAGGTCACAGTTGACAGGAGATTATCCCTGAGTGTTTCAGGTGGGAGGCCGGAAAATACCCAGCACAACTTTGTGCAAACATACACCTTCTCATTCACCTGTGGGCATTTTAGAGAGCAGTCCATCTGATGGCGTGTGGGTGGACGAGAAACGATTTAGTGGAAACCCATGAAAACACAAGGACAATTATGAAATACTGTACAAGGGATTTTAATTTTGTTTTTTTTAAGATTACATAACTTTTAAAGATCCCCACTGAACATTTCAGAAGGAGTTTTGATGTGAATTAACTCTGGCATTATTCTGTCCCAGAAGAACATGGATGATTACTCACGCACCTCAGACATAAGCTGTAGAAAATACATTATTCACATTAACCAGCCCCTGGTGGTTGCAGTAAATGCTGAGCAGTGCAAGGAGCTAATGTACAGGAGCGTTTCGAGGCCCTGTGGGGGCCCAATGCGGGCAAAAGGGACTTGGGGGCCCCGATACCGACACATGATACTAAACCACACAATTCAAATCTTCTAACAATTCTTTTATAATAAAAAACTATAAACAAATTGCACCTGTGTGTAAAAAAAATTGAAAAGTAGTAAGTGCAAACCTCCACCACCATCACAGAAACATACACATGCATTGACACATTGTTGTTTTTAACCAAACCTCTAAAATTACAAAGCGTATGGAATAAAGTTACAGTGGCATGGGGCCTCATTGGTGTCTCCTGTACGCAGCCAATCAGAATTTAAGGGGTTCTTACAAAATTGGCATTGCTGTAGACTAACATTATCAACCGTTCTCAGGGGCCCTCTCTCACCTTGGGGCCCCAGACAATGGGCTGCTTTGCCTACCCTGTTGCAACGCCTCTGCTATTGTAATGAACTGAAAGGGTAAAGCTATTTAATATTTCTCTAAGATGCTTCCCATTTAAATACACTGTCTTTAAGATACCGACCCATAGAATGTAAATAAATCTCTCACATTCCTGTAATTAATTACGCTTCCTCTCCACATCCTTTGCTCCACCCTCCAGAGGAGCTGGTTTCCTTTCTGCAACCATCCATATGCTTCCTTTAAGGAAGGATGCCATCACACCTCCTCCACTCGAAAGGGAGCCACCCTTTCCTCACTTTAAACCCAGTCAAGTTCAACTGTGACGTCCGGATTGGGTGTGCAGGGTTAATGCGCTGCTACGTACACTAAGTCTCAGCACAAAGGGGTTTGCACGTATGTGCAGTTTTCTGTGTGCGTGGACACTGTAGTGATTTCTGTGTGTGAAAGGCCGTGGGAAGAGAACCGGAACCTCCGAATTATTAAAAGCAAATTACCTCTGAGACAAAGCAGTGTCTCTGTATTGTTCCCGACTAATGTTATGCAACACAGCCTGAATTTTATGCTGTTTCACCATAGTCCAGGGACCAGGAGATTTAATCTGTGCATTGGTGTATGAAATTACACCTGTAAAACAATTTCTTGTTTGTTGACAGACACAAGAACATAAAAACTTATGGTATTGCAGACAATCCACGTTAAACATATTTCAGTTTCCATCAGGAGAGTGTGGGGGTGCTTTCCTGGATGAGCCTCGTAGATGCAATAACAGCAGTTGAGCACGGGGGGCACCATCCACCCACACAGGCCAGCTATATCTGTGGACTGGATTGTGACTCACTGAGGAAAGAAGCGACGGCTCTCTGACTCAGGGGGGAAGAGGAGGTGGAGTGTGAAATCTTGTTCGGCTCAGGCAGAGAGAGGAGAAGTTGCTCGATAGCGAGCAAGCTCAGTGAATCATTGTTGGAATTCCTTGAACCCACAGGGTGGTGAAGCCTCCCCCTTAACAGGTCCAGAGGAAGCCTATCCCACAAAGTGAACAGGTTAGAAGCCAGGAGAACTTCCTGCAGCACGGGAACATTCACCCGTACAGAGGGACATTGGGAAATCCGGATTTAAGAAAAGGTGTGCACCAAAATGGGGCAACTCTCATCAAGCAGGACCACAATACGTAATAAATTGCCCAAAGGTGAAATACATTTGAATTTTGGTCGATGAAAACCAGTGGCCTTCAAAAAAACGTGTAGCTTTTAACAGAAAAAAACCCCCATTACCAACCCACATTTTCACCATTTTTCAGCAGCTATGACAAAATTTCTGGCATATTTGAGACATTACTTCATATTCTCTGCAGGCTTACGCTGATTCTTCACACTTGTGTGGGAATGTCCCTGTGAATGCGCCTTGGCTTGCACAGCCTTCATATGTGTGAACACATAGTTCTCACATACCTTTATATGTCAGTGTCGCAAGCCAGAATTTGTAAAAAAAAAAAAAGGTTTTATGTCATTGGCAGCTTCAGCTAAACATGACAGCAGCGGATGTCGGAAGAGGAGTGAAGACGTCTGTTAATGTCAAGGACTGTGTGAATGGATTATTCAACAGGGACATGCAGCCGGAAGTAGCAGCACACACATAAAAGGAGTAGAAATAACCTAATGGTCGTATGAAAGAAGAATGAAATCATCAGTATTTTGGCGAATAGGGCCGTATGAACTGCTTCTCGTTTGCAAAGAATACTCCATTCTACTTTTTGAATGAGTGTCAGGTGTTACAGGTGTACCAGTGACCAGCATTGCATTGCATTGCATAAATGGAGGGAGAGTCCCCTTTGTATTGCATGAAGATTGTGTCACTCTATTGGCGCGGATACAGTGACATTCTTAAGGCTGCAGAATGTTGAGCCGCCTGTTTGGTCTGAACAGGTGGTGCATCCTCCTCTGATTCACAAGTTTCGTCCGAGGTAACTGCCCTGCTGGTGCGGTAAATAAACTTACTGTGTAAATCTGGGAAAATGGTGCACATGTACTGTAGAGTTTTCGAATGACCCACAATCAAATTGAATTGTATTTTCCACAGCATGTACATTATATAACCACATGATAACCTGTTGTGTTACCTTGTAGGACAAAAAGAAAATGTGAGCAAGGGAATGATGTCAAGCACAGTTTTCATTACAGCTTATGCTAGAATTTGAATGGGACACTATACAGGAAGTGATGAAGTGCTTTCCTGTGATCTCTATCCTCAACTCAAGCAAACTTTAAATGTATATTTATATAGCTAAGACACTGTTCTCAATCCCTACCATAGACTGTATATGAAGATGGACAGCTCCCACAAATGAAGACAAATTGTCCCCTGGTGGCTGGTTGAGGTTGAGGTCATAATTCCCATATCCTCCATGTTAGTGGATGAGACATGGGCCACACTAAAGATTCAAATAAAAATACATTTCTCTCAATGGTGGTTTTAGGTGGTTCATGTCACATGGATGTTTGTCCAAGTGCAAATTTTCTGGTCAGTTGATGCAATAAAAATGGGGTGAAATGTCATGATTGACAGCTCAGAGAGGCTAGCGATTGGTCGAGCACGTGTACCGGTGGGATCATGCTACCACGGCTCCATCCCCTGGTTGCTAAAGCATTATCCCAGATACACTCGCTCAAGGGATATGAAGGATATTTTGGCGACATTTCTTGATAATGAGACCAAGTGAAAATGCGTCACCCATCTTCATATACAGACTACGATTCCAACACCGACTGATGACTTGTCTGATCCTATCTTTGTTATTGTTCCTTTATATTTCCTCTGCATGACATGGTTACATTCAGGAGGAATCGTGTAGAAGGGATATCAAAATATGAGCAGCACTGATCAACTGCAACTGTTCAACTACAGTGTTTTGTGTTGTTTAAGGGAATTTGCTATTCCGGGCATCAAACACACAATCCAAACACAAAAAAGATAAGATATCAGTTTAATCTTGCAGCACAGAGGCTGGGTCAGGATGTGGTTAGCCCAATCTAAAATCAACAGCTAGCCAGTGTTAATGTGAAAAATCCCCCTAAAACTCCACAATGGTTATTTGCAGGCAGTATCTTGTACATTAACAAGCAGTGGTAGAAAATAACACACTCTGGTTGAAGGAGAATTTAGTCTTTTGCATTATGCTGCATCTCATGACCAAGAGCAGTAAGGCCCAATTACTGCCACAGTGTCTCTGGGTTTATTTCCACATAGCGAGACTGCCAGGTTTGTAAAACCCCACTACGAACCTCAACCTTTGCTTCAGAAAGTCCCTATAACTCCTGGATGACAGGTTAGATGAGAGAGAAACTGAAAATATAGAGATAGTGTTGTTATGTTTTTTAAAACAGAAACCAAAGGGGCTTACAGTCTCTAAAGACGGGCAAAAGAACAAAGGAGGGCTAAAACCCAAACAAGAAGGAGGCCAACTGAACAGAGTAGAAGCACAAGGTGAATCCAGTGTAAATAGACAAACTGACACAGAGGACTGGGAGCTCAGAGACAGTTCATACTGTATATATTGGAGGAAGAGATACACAGGTGAAACACAGGTACAGCAAATAATATAAGAGACACACAAGGAATGCAATTTCATAACAAAACCCGAAAAGAAGAACTAAAAGTCCAAACACAAAGAAACTGCAAGTCCACAACACAAATCAATATGTGCAGCTAACAGAGGGAGCAAATCTCACATTTCAATGATTTATATTCAGAGTTTATGGGCCTGAGCCTTTGCCAGCAAACATTGGATGGAGGACTAGGCTGCATCGTGGATAGTTTGAGAATCAAAGTGCATTTAATTTTTCCTGTATACATCTCTTACCACACATTAAGATGGTGACCCACATTTATTTCTTTGGATTTTCTCCACGCACCAATTCCCAGTTCCAACACTGGGTTTTCTCTCCTATTTACAAGCCACAGTCTGAGGTAGACGTCATCTAGTGTGTCATTGTTTAACGGTGTTGTAGCATTAAGCCTGGAAAACAATGGATGAGGTAAGGATTAGAGGCAGAAATCGCCTTTCTTCTAGGGATGTTTTGACACAGAGGAAGGGGGCTGGTACCAGACAAAAAAGAGTAGATGGAGGAAAGGAAGGGGAGGAAGGGGCGGACCTTTCAGACCCTGGTTCCCACTGACTGTGTGCAGCTGGAGGAGCTAAACAATAATGTGAAACAAACAGTGAAAGGAATAAACAGGACCACACCCCCAGGAAAGTCCCCAGAGATACCTGCAGGGTAATATGACAGCCTGTGTTTAAGCACAACTATCACTTGAGCCTGTCATGACATCAGAAATCATAAACTTCAAAGTGTGTTATTATTAAAGAGCTGAGTTCACAGTGCAGCCCCTGGAGGCCATTTGTACTGCCGAAAGAGGAAAGATGTGCATTTTTAGCCATGAGGCACAGATCTGGGTCATGTCAGTCATTCAGTTGATCTGTCTACTACAATGGTCCAGACTGAAATAACTATCCAAATAAGCCATCAAAATAAGAATAGTAAAAACGCATAATCATCCTTCCAGTCATGCATTTCAGTGTCTGAAATATATTGCTGATGAAAAACACAAGCATGTTTTGGGTCCTCTGCGTGTCACTCAAGCAGCAGATCTACTTCACATTAGTTTGGCACATGTGGATTTTTTTGTGAGCGCTACAAAGAAAGAGAGAGAGGACACACCAGTAACTTGTCCTTGTCGGCTGGCGCATGGCGAGTGAGCTCATTCACTGAGGCCAGATTTGAAGGATGTGGATATAAGAGGCTTTTTCAACAAGAAAAAAGAATGAAGGTAATCAGTGGAAGTGAGGCTGCTGCTGCAGCACTAAATGAGTCAGGACGTGAGAACACAGGGTGGTGAAAAAGTTAGGAGTACCTAGCCAGTGTAGCACAGTGGCTCTCAAACATCAAACATACACCATACATGTATATGAAAACAAGTATGGTGCATCTTTACATATGACTGAGAACCATCATAAATAAATAAGTAACAAATTCAAAGTAACACCAGTGTATGATAGAAGAGACCAGCGATGTTAACTGACACAATGGTTAGAGAAGGGGGGACTTGGGGTCATCTGCTAACCAGATGGTTGCTGGTTCGATCCCCTGCACCTCCAGCATTTCCGAAGTGTCGTTGGGCAAGATACTGAACCCCAAATTGCTCCTGACTGCCGTGCCGATGGTGATTGAATGATGTCAATTTGAGAGGTTGATTGGTCTGAAAAAACATGATATAAATACAGTCCATTTAGCATCTACTTGACAGAGCAACAAGGAAGTGATGATGCTATAAAATGTTATGGAAGACAGATGTTATCAGAACACATAATCCCCTGATTACACTGTAGTAGTGGGGAAATATAAAGCTGCATCTGCTGCTCCATTGAGTATCGGCCTGTAGCCAGTGCTGGGTTGTTGGACTCATATGGAATAATGAGCACTCAGTAATTATTAAGACAGATATTTTGTATAATCGAATGATTAAGTCTACATCTATCTAATAATTCTATAAATCTGTGTCTGTCTGTCTATGTGGCTGGAGAACTGTTCATCTTATCGGCTTCTCTCTAAGCTTGTATATAGTTAAGAGCCCAAGGAAGTGCATTGTTGAATTTGGTGATTTGGACTCACAATTCAATATTAATAAACGTTGAATATACAGGGAACCAGCGCGCTGTAGCATCAGCGGCTGGGACTCATCAACATAAGTGATGAATTCAGATTAACAGGTGCGTTCACAATAACGGCAACGACAACTGATTCTCTTGTTCTTGGTTCGAACTTTTAACAAACACTTGAACAGCTCTTTGTGCAGCAGCGGAGGTGCAGCTTCAGGGTTCTTTGGAGTGAGTGCCACAGTCTGTCTTTACTTGCCATGGCTAAATTACTTTAGATCACTGTTACAGTTTCAGAAAGAAAGCTGCAACCAGCATCACCACGGGCCAAGCAAACAGCCCATTCCAAACAGATATGTTTAGATCAGGCACTGCACTAGTATAAAGTCAATTTAGCGAGTTCGTACCTCTGCCAAGGCTAATGCCCTATATCGTTAAAGAAATAATAAAAAAATAATAACTGGATCCATCCCTTTATCCAGATCCACTCCAAATGTTTAAGAATTATTAAACATATAAGTCATGCCTGACAAAATTTCATTGCAATTTTAAGTACTTTTTGTGTAACCCTGCAATCAAACAAACAAATTCTGATCGCGGTAATAATATATGTTTATCATTTGAAAAAATTTGATTTAATTACATTTGGTTGGAATATATTGATAGCAATCCTTTCATGGTGAGGAGCGAGGACAAGAGAACAGCAGTAGAGAGCAGAGGCGATGAGACAGATAGATGAAAGAGAGACTGTAGAGGTGAAGAAGAGGAGGGTTACACATTCGTCACCGTTCAAAAGGAGCCCTTTGTCACAAAATAGATGCAGGAACCATTAAAACTCTAGAGACAGTCAATTTTCTAAATTGAGCGAGGCCTCTGGTAACATACAATTTAGCAAATGACAGTTTCATCAGCATGGGGGCTATTTTTGTTTCTCAGTTTTCTACTCCTGCTGCTGGAAATAAACTCAATAATAATGTTGAATGGGAGCTCAGATTGCGCTCATTCTGTCTATTTTGGTTTCATGTTGTGAAAGCCGGCCTACACACCTGACTGGAAACTTTTTGGCAGTGCGCAGTGTCTCGTCTCATATAATCAATTTTCTCTGAATATTGAGACTGGGCTGAAATCCTGGTCTGTCAAGATCCCCCGAAAAAACACCTTGGCTAGTCAGAAATCACCAGCAGCTGAAGTGACCCTTATTAATAGCCATTGTTCTCGTTATTATCTGTCAGTATCCAGCGGAGCTTCCGGTGCGCTGTGAGTCATCAGGCATAACGATCGTGGAGAGGGAGAGAGAGAGAGAGAGAGAGAGAGAGAGAGAGAGAGAGAGAGAGAGAGAGAGAGAGAGAGAGGAGGGGGGGGTGTTGTTATTTTAATAATATCACAACCTGCCTCTATTCTACATAGACTATAATACCAATTAATAAGCAGTACATGTCTTTAAAAAGGCATTTGAGTTACCAAAGAAAAATGTAATTAATCCAACACCTAACTGCAACATGGCATCACCTTTGAGATGACTGGAGGTGAGAGGATACTTTTTTTTTTTTAAGGCAAAGAGGCCAAATAATGTTGCATCATCTACTTAGATGATTAATATAACTATTACAACAGAATTAGCAGGTATACGTAGGTTAAAAGGCAATTAACTCCTTTCCCGCTGTCAGTGGGGGAGTTTCTCTTTCTGTTTCTTTCTTCAGTGAGTCATGTTCAACGTCACAGACATGAAGGAAGCTGAGGAGCTTTGTCCCCTTTTGGTCTTGCCTGTGTTGCATTTTGCACCATACGCGGAAAAGAATCACTATTACACATTGTTCCCAAAAGAATAAGCACACAAACGTTCATGGTTATTTAAGTGCTATTTAAGTTATTTAAGTGCCAACCCCCAGAATTTCAATGCATCTCATAACATCAAAAAGTGCAGCGGCAGCATCTAGACTGCCATAATAAAGAAGAGGCGTCCTTTTTCCATCACTGCAGATCAGATAAAAACTGCAGTGTCTACTGCAGAGTCATTTGGCCCATTGCAGAAAAAAGCCAGATGTAGGTGGATTGTTTGACCAGTGAAAAAGGGGCTTAATTTGCATATTGAAACCATCAATATCTGCTGATATAATCCCCAAAATGTTCAGATATCTCCACAATCAGACATAGCAGTGTAAGTACCTCTGCCAAGAGGTTGGGATGTGATATGTGTTTGTTTATTTGTTACGTAAAATCTACAGGAGCACAAAACGTGGTGGTAGGATGTGGTTTGGGTCAGGAAAGAACCCATTACATTTTGGTGCAGATCCGGATCAGGGGGCAGATCCATGATTGTTTATTAACATCTTTAAAAAAAGCTTGATAGGGTGTTTTTCAACATTTCCGTTGATTTTCAAGATAATTATCAGTTAATCTTGATGAAAACATTCAGACATATTTGTGCCTTTGCAATTTTGTGCAGATAAAAAAAAACAGTGGTTTCAATGTGAAGCTGAGAAAGATAATACAACCTTAGCTATAACGATTGTTTCAATATAAGCGAAGACTGTTGGGCTTAGGCAGAGGTATAATCTCTTCTACTAATTCTACTTCTTACCGTGCGATTGTATTCTCTTTGATTAATGACACAGTCAATATTTGAGTAAATATTTGTCCCTAACAGTGCCTGGTCTAGCCTGCACTATCCAGACCTGCTCCCCCCAGCGTGTTTACCCACGCACTAGAAAGAAAGAGCCGCCTCTGTGCCTTTAACCCATCATCTGGCTTGCACCTCTGTTTACTGAACTACATGTGTCCTCATTAAAACGTGAAGTGCAGCTGGCGAGTCAACACACAGGGGCTTGTTGTCCCGAGCCCTGTGGTTAGTGGAGGAAAGTTCACCACGTCAGAAAGCCCCTGGCTCAGTCAAGGACCGCTGATAGATAACCACGCAGCAGTTTGATAGTGAAAAGCACATGCAGTACTTAATGTAGGAAGTTAAAGGTTCAGTGTGTAGAATTGATTGAAATCTGGTGGTGAAGTTGCTGCAGCTGAACACCCCTCACCTCACCCTCCCCTTCCAGACATGAGAGAGAACCTGTGGCAGCCTTCAGTTGTCATAAAAACTCAAAAGATGTTTAGTTTGTCTAGTTTGGGCTACTGTAAAAAGCATGTCGGCCTCCGTAGAGATGACCCACTCCCAATGTAAATATAAAGTATTTACATATAATAAAGGGACCATTTTAGGGTAAAGAAAACAAAAATTTGTACAATTAAGATGAAACATACTAGTGAAAACATCACAAGGATTATTTTATATAAAATTTCTGCAGATAGATCCCTTTCACCTGAATCGTACACACTAAACCTTTCCACACAACTTCGATGGATTGTTTGTCTATAATACACATGATACCGGCATAAAATGTTTAACATCAATTTAACACCACTGCAAAAACAGTGAAAATAAAAGGTAATCTGTAGCCTGTGCCATCCTATGGGAGACTATCGAGGACTTTTTTCATAAAGTCCTACCTTGTTTGTAATTTGGTTGTTAACAAAAAGATCATTTGATTCTACGAATGAAAACAGATGCATCGTCAAACGGCCTCTGTCCGTCTGCTTTTACTATGCAGGATGTGTGCTCGACAGACAGGTGTGGCGAGGACAAAAGCAACGAAGATGGAAGAGAGAGAGAGAGAGAGAGAAGACAGGAAGACGGAGTGTGTGACCTTTCATAGACAAACTACGGTTGGAAAGAGCAGCACAATCTTTTCAGGCTCTCTTTAGTCAGAGAGGATTCTGGGAAGCTTAACTGGTTGTAATTACATGTTATTTGATCTGGATGAGAGCACAGTGCCGCCAGCAAGGGTATAGGGTGAGGGGGGGACTGGCACTGCTGTGTTTGCACGTATGCAGCTGTTGTAAAACACAAACAAATTCTGCAGGAAAATTCTGTCTGAAACCCTAATTTCCTCCAGGATTAGAGAAAAGTTGCTGTTGAATCTATGTATCAATCAGTCAATCATGTTTTAAAATATGATTTTATTCTAATAAACGTCCTGAAAGATTAATGTAATGTCAGATATGCAGTACATTTCCTCCTGAATTGTAGTTGAGTGAAAGTGCCAGTACCTCAAGCCTGTGTGGAAATACAGTACTTGAGTAAATGCACTTTCCACCTCGGTTTGTGAGTGTATATTTCTGTGTGTAGGCGCAAGAGAAAGAAAAAGAGAGGGAGAAGGACACACTGTGAATGTGTGTGAGCGCATGTTCACACATGTGTACGTGTGTTTGCGCGTGTCAACTGAATGTGTTAAGTAACGGCCACATGGGACAAGGGCGTCTGGTGTTGCTTGGTGGCTGGACATGATGAATCTGGACAAAATGTCTATGTCTGTTTGTGTGTTTCTGCGTGTGCATCTGAGTGTGTTTGTGTGCAGCTGTGGGGACCGAGTGAGGGCGACAGTGGGAGCAGACAATAACTGCAGGCGTCAGGCTGAACTTTACCCCCCGGCGCCAGTCGACGTATTTGCACCAACATGTAAACACTGGCAACCACAAAGTGTTTTCTTTTCTGTGACAGTTAAAGGAACTGGGTTACTTTTCCACTTAAACAAATTGGCATGTTACTACTTGTATTTGTTTTTTATATTTCTCACATACGAAATACATAAATATCCAACGACTGGCAGGCAGCAGCTTATAATAATGAAATAAATAGGCATATCTTCATCTTTATAATCTTTATGATGATCATTCTTTAGACATGTTCATGTTACCATTAAACTACATTCAATAATTGTCATCATAATAATCAGTACTTCACAGCTGCAGTCTGAGACTTTTTGTGTTAAAATGTTGCAGCACCAGCAGCTATGACTTATATAAGCATGCAAAGCTGGAGTTGACAGAGGTGACGACAAGAATAAAGGGATCCTTGATACGTCATCTGTCGGTGTGTGTCACCATGGATACAGCGACAGGAAGCCAAGTCACATCAGAGTCTCGAAGATCTGTAAACACACCGCAGCCTTCTCTTTGCTTGTAATTGATTTGATTAAAACGCTGCAGCAGAAGAGCAAATGTTGACCTTGTATTGGGAACATTTGTTCTTTGCTTCCTGACGTATTTCTCTCTTTACTTTGAAAACTGGGACTGTGTTGTAATGCAGAAATCTTTAAAGTGCTACTTCAGGCCCTCAGAGTCAAAGAGCAGGAATTTACAGCAGCCGCACCCGAAGAAATGCATTATAGAGATTCCAGTTTCTCCACTGATGATAGCCTTAAATAACCACAAAGCCATAAGCCTTCTCTTAGCACGGATTACTGAACAGGACGACCAGACACAGGCCCGGTGGTCTACGGTCTCATGGGGCCCCACAACCAGACTTCTGTTTGAAGTGACGGTTATTAATACTCCTCGTTCACATTTTTCACTTCCTAAACATTTAATGGACTATAAGCTGATATGATGCACAACCTGATTTTTGTTATCATATTTATTGTTCTTTGATCTTTACAGCTACAGTGACCGTTGTGTCCCATTGTAACCTCTGATGCTCATGTTCACCAAACAGTCATTTTGATTGATTTGTCGTCATGCATTATATTGTTTTATCACGATTTAAAAGAGATCAGCGGTACAACAGTGACGTCAGCCTCCAACAGTGATGAATAACTAAAAGATGAAACCCTCGTGGTTCAAGGGGATCATTGGTTACTGTGCATTTGAATTTCAAAGCTTAGTCCGGACTCTGGGAAAGACAGCAACAAACAGATCAAGAGGAAGAGCGAATCTTTGCGGTTGCGTAACGTCTGCCACAGCAACGTGACCCGGGGCCCACTGATCATCACAAGAGGTGCTACACGACTCAGACAGGGGCCAGAATACAGGGATGAGCTGAGGACAAATCATAGATCACTTTAATGGAAAGTGAAGGACAGTGTTTTGTAATAGGGCATAAAATGTCAGGGCAGCCAGAGAATGAAACTCAAAAAACATCCAGCATACATATTTCTGTGAAAACTCCCTGCATGGGAATGGCAGCAATGTTTAAAAAACCATTAGCAACAGAAAGTACCTGCTTTGGTATTCGGGTAATGCAGCTCAACTACTTCATACTGTGTCCTGAGAATGAATGGCATGCTAATGGTCCACAAGTATCATGTGGTGGGAGCAGTGAGCATGATGTCATCTTTGCTCCTTTATATGCAACCATCCTCATTACTTGGACTAATTGAAATGACCTAAACAATCCATTACTTTGTTTAGATATTAAATTCTGAACTTGAAATGTGTTCAGTTGTTGTTCGCAGGGGAGACGGAAAATATTCAGCATGATACACTTATCTCTTCTCTCTGTCTGTTGTTGGACTTTTAACGGCATTTGTGTTTTTTGGTATATTTTTCTTCTTGTACATCGAATACCAACATCTTTCATCTGCCGTGGCAGCTTTCACAGAATCACATCTATCTTGTCCTTGACAAATACTGTAAAGCAGATATTTAAAATGGTATTTGTTATCATTTAAAGCTGTTAAAGTTCAAAGTAAAGACGTTTTCACACCTGAAAGTATGGGCCATTGTTTGCATTTGTTCCAGCTAGTTTCGGTTCCACACTGTAATTTGGGGAGCGCACTTAAGACTTTTGTATGACATACATACGTCCTGTCATCATCCCCTATGTGGGCTGTGTCTACCTGATTTGTTGAATTAGCAAAATTTATTTGAATAAGGTGCACAGAGAAAAGTAGTCTGTATGTTTGAATTAAGAAAATGAATGAACTGGTTCCTTTAGTTAATTTAATGGCCACTGTAATATCGTTATGTTTTTACGACCAGAAAAATGAAAGTCCAGTCATCAAAAGATTATATCGCCAGAGGTGAAGTTTACAACAAACGCTGCGCAACGCAAAGGCTGCACTAGCCAAACAATTTTTCTCAAACTGCAAACAAAGCAAACCACAGAGATGAGAACATCTCTTCTGGTCGGACAAAATTCACATCCGTTATTTTGGTTCGAACTAAACAGAAATGTCCGAAGGTCTGGACCAAAGAACAAGGTTGGACCAACTAAACCAGAACAATGACACAAGACCCACAGAGAGCCATACATGTTCCATTAACTCTGACTCTAAGCTGTACGCACACGATTTAGGGTGATGCAGTTTAGTGAGCTGTAATATTGGTATTTGTCACGATGTTTTTAAGACAGACGTAGCCTTTGTGAGCAGATCTCAACGTTGCGTCAATTCGCTGCAGGATTCTCCAAAAATCTCTTTACTTACTCATCTGTGGTATTTTATCTCTTCCGTGAGTCATGCTTCACCTTCACGACCCCCACACTTCAGCATTTCTTTTTATTTATTCTTCTCAGGATTTCTTATCACACCTTCACGCATTAATACCCCTCTCTGTGTTTTTCCTCTCCTACTGTACTGACTTCCTCTTCCTCCTTCCCTCCCTGCTCCCTTCATCCCTTCGTCTCCTCTCTTTCTCACTCTCTCTGACTCCTGTTCACATTAGTATTCTGTTCAGTCCCAGTCCATCTAAGCAGGGAGTCTGTGGCTGTCTGCTCCTCTGGTTTGAAGCCACTGGAGTGAGGCACCCCAGCAGCACAGCAGAGTGCTTCATACATCAGTGTATAATTACTCAAACAGACGTACACACACACACCCGCACACACAGGCACAGACTCTCTGCTAAATCTCTCTCCATCTCTGTATCTGCACCGTGCCCTCTGATATCCCACCCTCTCTTCCCCTCTCCGGTGCAGCGGTAAATACTGCAGCGGCACTGCGAGCCGAGCTGCTGCCCCTGAGTGCAGTCGGCGCTGACAGATTTCATTAGAGCCGTAACGCAGCCTGTCTCGGCGTCTGCCTCGATAAGTCCTTCAGGGTTACACAGACCTGAGACATCACGACACAGCACAACACACTACACAGCACAACATGGCATGGCATGACACAGCAAGAAACTAGAAAACACGCCAACATGGCAACATCTTCACGCTGAATGTGTGTCATGCAAGTACTCCAGTGTCCCAGAGGATTGAGATGCACTGTGTTTTCAATTGAAAAGCTGCTGTATCTTAGTAACCCAGATGGCATGTGCAAAGACATTCAAATATCCAGTGGAGCAGAATATGCTAATTCTCACTTCAATGCCAACCAAAGCAAATCAGGATGCTTCAGCTCCTGCTTGGGACGCATGTCAACTTTAGTGCTGCTGCAGCAGACTGGCCTCTTATGGTTTTCACTCTCTTGTATTCATGACATCAACAGCATCCAAGGATAGAGATCTGACCCTCCGGCCTTTTCCTTGAAGGGTATCAAAGCTTTGATGTTATCACCGAGATCTGTCCTGACGGGTGTGTGGACTTGCTGTACAAGCATGGGACACACACCACTTTGTTCAGTGTTCTTGTCGTCCAATGAGGCACAAGTGCACCACTTTGCAATTTTTCAGACGTCACATTTGTCACCACACAAACTGTGTGAACTCGGTCTGCTACGCAACACTTTCACTACAGTTGTCAAATGTAATTTGCCAGTCGCCTGCTGCTCAGAGATGACTTTTCCGTTGAGTCATTTTGATGGATTATAGTCCTGAAATTCAAGGAAGTGAAAGAAGTAATTCTGAAAGGTTTTTAACTTCAAAATAGCAACAATTATGTTCTATGTTACCAATACACTGAATTTGTTGAGCATTCTGCTAGTTGTGGTTGGTCGTTTTTTTGTTCTATCTCAAGTAAACTGGATAACATTCACTTGTACTGATTGAGTGTTTAGTGGCCAATTTCACTGGACTCAAATGAATGGAGAGTGGAGTTATGGCTTAAGGGCGGCCAACAAAGAATTACTTTGGCTCAAGATGCAACACCCATAGTCTTCTAGATGTGGCATGTAGTGTCTGTCTTCTACCAGAGACCTGGGAGTGTTCCGTGCAGTCTATCCATCTGTTCCATGGACTGAACTCTTCTGGGCGCAGGAACCAATTTTGGGCTTCACCTTCCACCTCTGGTCTACTTGTCCTTCCAGCTCCTGGTACATCTCGATTTTCTCCTTCTTAATGATGCTACTGTCGGCTGGGATTGCCACCACTGCCCTCCTCTGCTCCTTGTCTGGTTCTGCCTGCTACATGTTTTTAGATCAATGCACCTACTCAGCTAGGCCGGTCATTCAAAGATGTTGTTAAGATCTACAAAGGTCTCTTCCAATGACGGGAGTGGGTACCGTCGAGCCTCCTCTACTGGGGTCAGTGCAGTATCTCTATGCTGCACTGATGTGTTCCCATTGTGTTGGAGCCTCTCAATATTCAGCTTCAGCTCCAAATAACAGCTTCCTTCCATTCATCCAGTAGTGTGGGGTGAGTGATAGTTATTTGCTCACCTGTAGTTACTCTGGGTGACATCCAAGTCGTGCCCATATTCCATGTATATAGGTATATACATGTATATGCATTGAATATATATATATATATCTTTTATATTGATGAAGAGGCCAATAATATCTTTCCTTTTTACATAATTACTTTCCCACACACAGCTTTACTGTGCCCCAGTGTGAGAAATTGGTGTTGTGCGACCAACTCATGGTAGCTGCATGTCCGCACACACTGTGCACACAGCGAGCACGCCGGCCGTGCATGTCCCAAACAAACTTGGTCACACGCTGTTTTTTCTAACCTGTTTCATGTTGCTCAACCAAATATAAAAGAAAGTGTGTTTCTGTCAGTTGTGACTCACAGACTCAGAGATGTGTTTCTGTTCACTTCCTGTCGGTAATCCAACACCAACAAATTTTGATTCAACAAACATCTCATGGATTATAAGTTAATAAGAATATTAACAATTACTAATTATAACTTGATGATATCTTTGGCTTAAGTTTAAATTTTTTTCGGCTCTCTTTTATGCTTTCTGCTCATGCAACACTGTTATCAGACCAAACTCATCAATTATCTGTCACTCTTTGAACGTCCCTCTCTGCAGATGAATCAGGGATGAACCGGGTAAACTTTGTTGCTTATCTACTCAGAAATGTTGCTGCTTTGCTGCACTCATCTTGTGTCAAGAAGTTCAAGTGGAGTGCTTCTGCGACTGTGTGTGCATGTTGTCCTTCTCTCTTTACCTGGAGAGGCATGCACTGTAACACACGAGCAAGACCGAGCACAGACGACAGAAACACTCACATCACCAGCCCAATCACAACGGCCGTACAAACGTCTCCCGTTTGAGATTTTCTTTTAAAAACCTCCATCTGCTTATCTGTTAGAGAACAAAGAAATCAAACCACCTGCTCAGATAAAGACTCTCTGTCACATTCTTACCTGCATGAAAGTCATGGTGTTCTCACTAAGACATTCAAGCTGTGGTCCCGTGAGAGCGAAGGCAGTGACAGTGTAGGACGAATCATCCAGATTGTCCTCTGCATGAAAGCAACACTTTACATTGCAAAATAAAAAAGTGAATTTGACAGTTTGTGTTTCTATTTGTTGCAGAAACACACATTTTAACTTTATACTAAAAGCTGGTGCAGCCTCACCTTAATTCTCATTTGTCTGTCGGGCATAAACAAGTGAGGTATTTTGGTATGCCATTGAGCAAGTGATGACTGGTATGAACAAGCTAAAAGCATTTAAGACGGTAATGATGATACAGGAAACACAATGCAATGCTTGTGTGGGAATGTAACTGCACTCTCATGCTTCACAAAGACATCTGCAGCTCAGGCAGCGAACTCGAGCTGCGCTGCTCCAATCATGTGACATACATCATGTGACATACCTCACTCTCCACAACCATCTACCATACACACCCACCTTATCAGGTGGTCTATTTAAGCAGAGAAAAAATTCTCAGCATCCCCTTTGCTCGCACTGCTGCTGCAGTATTGCTACCAGTTGCTTCAGCGCCTCCACCACCCCAGCATCCACCTGTAGGCTCCGACAGGGGGTTACAAGTATTTGCACATCACTCCCATCATTCCTGTGTAATCATATGGGGGAGTTATTAAGTTGGAGCCTAGACGCCAAACACTAAACCTGTTCTAATGCTGCAATAAATCTTTGAATGTGAGTTGTCTGACTGAACTTAAATAATTGCTTGCTGAGTTTGGAAATAATTGTCTGTATATTGCATTTTTAATACATTTTTAATTTTCAGTTTGAACCTGTAGCATATTTTGACTCTGACTGCATAAAGTGGAGGTTGTCAGCAGGACAATAAACATAACTTCT
This sequence comes from Hippoglossus stenolepis, assembly GCF_022539355.2. Classification (NCBI taxonomy): domain Eukaryota; kingdom Metazoa; phylum Chordata; class Actinopteri; order Pleuronectiformes; family Pleuronectidae; genus Hippoglossus; species Hippoglossus stenolepis. The sequence goes on from NC_061491.1 coordinate 18,984,139, forward strand.
GAGCTGCCTATCAATTAGTTGAGGAATTCATTGTTGATTTTACTGCTGGATATTCTCTTATACTCGCAGGGCACTTCAGACGTGCCCAGACATTCTCTGTAGCTGCAGATCAAAATGAAGCCTCAGCCGAGGCAGTTAACCGAAACCTGCTCCAACACAAGAACAAACACAAAGATTACACGTGTAACTATTACATCTCAAACATCAGTGTTCCAACTCCTGATGTGTTGGAACAGCACTTACACTAACAGACATTTCAACTTTCAACACTAACAGACATTTTGATCTGATTTTAACACCATTACATTTTTTACATATGTTTAGGTATAATTCATATTTTAACTCAATAGTCACTAAAGGCACAGTAAAGGGGAGCCCAGTCAAAATAGAATGTGAATATGTGAAACACTGCAAGCTTTTAAAAGGTGTTGGATAAATTAAAATACCACACACACACTTACTATATTCTTGAGATAGTAGGCACAGGCACATTTATTGATGGCTATCGGGACGTGAAGAGGATTTCAACAAGTAAGATGAAAAGTGTTTCAGAAACAAACAACCAATTCTACCTTTATTTGTTTTTGTGCATAAAATGTTCACGATTTGCACTTGAGGTGAATTTCTGATTACGACTGTTTCCTGTTTGCTGTCAGCTCTAAGAAAACATACTCTGATCCAATCAAATCACATTTTATCTTTATTTAAAAACACACAGCGATATGTGAGGGGGGCAGAATTTCACGAAGATCAATGCAATCTGTTCAAAGTAGCAAGGACAACAGCAGCAGTCAGTGTTGTCAGCGATGTTTCATGTTGCTTTGCCAAGAGTTCTGTTCTGAAACAGTAATGATGGTTTTGTACACACAGTAAAACCTGTCCACACCAAAATAGTCTTTTTAAAAACAAACAGAAAATCAACTGCACTATGTTTGTTATCCTGCTAGAAAGGCTCATGTGCACCTGTTGAGGAAAGCAGAGACAATGGGGCAAAAGAGTTCATCCATCAACTCCTCTGTGCCCTTCCCATCTCTCTTCCCCTGCTCTCTGCTTCCTGTTGTGCAGGAAGCGAAGCTAAATCCGCTCCACCCACTGGTCGCAGAGTAAACTCTGCATGGGATGGTGACACGAGATAGAGAGCGGGGATCGAGTGAGTGAATAATAAATATACCAAGGCTCATGATAACCAAGGGGAGCTGAGTGAACAAGTGAACTAAAGTCAAAAGCAAAAATTAAAAAACTGGTGGATCAAAGCTGACGTAAACGTAACACAAAGTCTCTGCAGCTGCACAGTTCAATTGTGAGAGGCCTGCAATGGCTCATTACCACAGGAAGCAGTGTGACAGGAAAAGAACTATACACCGGGTTAATTTGGGCTGCAGGAAGCCGTGTGCTTAGACAGCCACACTCTTTCCTGCTGGAAGGAAAGGTGTGATTGCTTACGCACTCACTGATCTGCAGCTGCAGCCTCTTTATGCACCACCAACAGTCCTGTTACACATATGAGTGGAAGTGGAGTAATAAACTTCAAACCGTATTTTATGTATCACTTTGCATAATGCATATGTTCATAAATGTTGGTATTATGTAAGTAAATCTTGTTGTTGTAGGAACACAACAAACGTTTCCAAGCTGAGCCCAAGTAAGAGCAGGGCTGAGATCAAGAGTAGTTAATAGTATTCCCATCTTGGTGGCATATGGTTTCTGCTCTTATGTTACTGATGCACTTAAACAGCATATCACTGGAAGATACCACTTAAAACCAGTTTACTGTGTATATCAAATTGCACAACCATACTGACCATGCTATGGCACCACTCTGATTTATGGTCTGTCCATTGCTTTTTCACTGGCATATGGGACAAAATGGGATATTGATCATGTTCCACTGCACTCCAACAACAAAATCTATCGTTTTATATGGTTTGCTGCTGGAGAAAAGTTATATCAATAGATAAAACATAAAATGGTATGCTCTTAAGTGACACACCACAGTGGCATACCGAAACCTGGCAGAGGCATATGTCAGTTCCTGGCAGGGTGTCTGTTCCTGGCAGGGTGTCTACAGCTATACACAACTTTGTCATACCACTTGAAATGAAATTTAGGACCATACTTGTGCTAGAAATACACACAAAAAGTGAAAATATATTTGTTCCTATAGTAAACACACTGATAGCCATTAGCATTCATCCCCATTGTCCCCAGACTTTTGACTTGTCTTTGAATTTGGCCTCCACAAATTCTTATAATTCTCAAGCCACTTATGAATAAGCATGCATTTCTTCATGTTTATAAACTATCTAGAATGGATGTCAGTATAAAGCATAAACTTTGCAGCATAAAGGAACTAATAATTTATCTTCGGTCTGGGACGTGTCCAAAAAAATGTAAGACCCATCCAATCAGAAAGGACCTGAAGCCGCCCTGCAGTAGATCAGCAGCACATCAATAGTCAAAGGGGGCATCTGACAAGAAATGGCACATACAGAAATATGGTGGTGGAATGGTACCAGAGAAACATGGCTTGCATGCTGCATTTCATTTGTTACTTGTACAGAGCAGCAACCTACCACAGTCACCAATAACACATGCCACAGAACCACGTGAACCAACAGCGGCAAACTATTAAACAATTTTCAATTCAAGAGTCACTACCAGTGATTTTTTTTAAATATACATAACTTTTCCTCTTTGTCTTGCTCTACCAGCTGGGTGTTCCGTTTAGTTCACTTTGGACATTGAAAGCAGGACACAGGCACAGAGGCAATAAGCTGTAATAAGGCTAATAAACGGTTCTATTACAGCTTGAGTTGAAGGTAATTAGAGCAGTGGCAGGCTAAGAGATGGGAGCGAGGAAAAGGCATGTCTCACACACAGGAGCACAAGGGGGGTGCTTGGTCTTTGTAAAGCACCAAAAAATATATTCTTTTTGTGATTGATTCTGCACAAAGAGATGTTTCCCCTCAATTACCACCTGACTACCCAAAAGTTATTTGACCAAATATAGAAGTTTGAATATGTTTATTTAGACTTTCCCCCTCCATACTCAAATGGTACTTTCTTCACGTGCTTGAGAAAGTGCTGCAGAAAATGTCCTTATCAGTTGGCTGTTTATTCAGTCCCCACCCGATTCCTGTGCAGTCAAAATGATTCAGCATAAACATGACAAACAGCCATTGTTGACGTTGTGCAGAAGAGTTGAACAGCAGTCCAACAGCTGAATAATGAGCTGTCAATTCTGCTGACGTCTTTCAGGGCCTCGCACAGGCTGTTCGCAGCTGCACTTCTTCTGAACCTGTACTTCTCGTTCTCCCCTCTGATTCAAAAACTTCATTATGTAATGAGTCCCCACTGGAGTGGAAGTTTAACACATGCAAGTGGCAGCTCTCTGGTCATTTGGCTGTGCTGTCAGCATCTTAATCTGCCATGAATGAGATCGAGAGCAGGGTGGTGTTTCTTAGGAATCAGTAAACTATTAAAACCTCCTCTCAGTAATTTCCCTTTGTGCAAATGTCACATAAAATCAATTTACTTCCTGAACACTGAGAATTGTGGAAGCAGCTTGTTTCTTTTCACGTGCAGAAACAGTGCATACACACACACAAACACTTTGCATAGCTTGCGGTTTCCCCCATTGCTCTGACAGTTGATTGCGAACAGCCAGAAATCACAGTTGCTGCTGTGCGGCTCTTGCGTCAACTCTTCGTCACTCCGGTCCCCTGTCGAGTCCCAGCTAATCCCCATCCCCCGACCCCATTCTTTTCATCTTCTAATTCCACCTGCAGTCTCACATTTTCTTCGTAGCTAAAACAACACTTTTATGAACTTAGCCCCCCCCATGTTCTATTTTTCTCTCTTGCTGTGACTGTGACTGTGACTCAGACGCTAATCAAAGAAAACCGTGGCCACCTTGCTCTGTGAAGTCATGGCTCAGGCATTCAGCGTGAATATGAAGCAGTGCATTCAGGTATTTCATTCAAATGCCACCTTCAAAGAGATTGACATTACACAGTTTGCCAAATGTTGCAGTTGCTTCAAAAGAGGACAGATGTAAATAATATAACCACTACATCCTTATTGATTATTCACATCAACCAATTCTTCTTTTCCTAGAGGTAGTTTTAAACTTAACATTTCTCCTCTTGTTTTCCTCTTTTATGTGAACGGTGTGTTTTATGTAAGTAAAGAACATTTTCCTCTACACCACCAAACAAAAACACAAATCTAAAGGTAAAATGGAGCAGAGAACAAAATCACTGCAATACTTGCTTTGGATCAAAACAAAAATGTGTTTTTACCACTTTTATATTTGTGCTATCATCAGTATGTATTATTTAGTGAGGACCAAATACTACACATAACAATGTAAACTGATGTTGTGACTGGATCGTACTTTTTAATTTAACATAATACATGTTTTTCTCGTTGCTAAAAATATTTTTCTGACATCCTCTGGCACTATTTCAAGTCAACTATGGAACAAAATATGTTTCATGTATGTTTCATAACACTTATCATAGTACAAATTCTGTTCAGGACTGGACTAGAGCAGAAGACCAAAGTAAATCTAACAAAAAACTGCAGCTTGGCCTCTGGGAGTGAGCTTCCACCTCCACGTGTTCTCTGAATATTACAATCCCAACTGTGAGTGAACCCATGCAGACATATAATCGATCACACACACTCACAGTAAATGCACTCAGGAAGTGAACTATTCCATCTCACTGTCTTTCAGAGCAGCTTAAATGATGCTGGTGTTGTTTTACATCTCGTGGACTCCAACAACACAGTGCAATTCTGTTACTAAACGCAAGCTGTATGTATTTTTTAAGACATCCGTCCCCCAAGGACCCGAGCAGAAACATGTCTCTGGTCGAGCCTGATGCTGAAGTCAGTCTAGTCGTATAACGACATCAAGCTGGTGCGTCAGAGGGGAGACTTCATGTATTTTGAGTAACAAAGAGGGAGGAGAGAGAAACACATTAGAGACAAACCGTCATATGCCTACAATTACAAGTCTGACTTTTACTGCCCGGCTGAAAAATAAGAACAAGACATGTGTGCGGCTGACTTGGTGATTGAATGAGTGATGTCATTTTGTCCGCCCCCTCGGAGTGCACATGTAAACATGTCACTTCATCTTGTGTGTGTCTTATGGCTGACAAGCAATGACATCATCTTCATGCAGGAGATGAGGAGGATGAGAGCGACTGTTCTTCCAGCTTTATCGTGCCATCAGACTTTCCGAGATAAGTGCCTGAGGGCTGAAAAAGGCAGAGAACGATAAAAATACCTGACAGAATCTTTCAGTGAACTGAATGAGAATTTGCACCGTGACAGAGATAACATCACTGAGAATCCTCATTATCCTCTATTCGTGGTATTCTGCTTGACTGTCCCTGACAGACACAGAAATAAAACAATGATTACTTTGCTCATTCCGTTTTTATATTGAGCTGATGCTAGATGGTGACGTTTGGAACGGTGCACATGTGTCGCTAGGTGTATATACATATACATTTCTCTCGGTGTGTGTATATTGTCTGCATGTTGAAACAAATGCATCAGCTGTTAGAGATCAAATCCCTCATGTTTCTAGATTGCTGGCGCCCACCTCCTGACCTTAGATACAAACACACACGCTGCATGTCCACATGGAATCTGGGTTTCATTAACTTCCTGGGGTTTTGGACAATGGATCCTCACATTAAGAAACACGGGGAACAATGAACAACAGCTTCTTCTGCTGAGAGACTGCAAAGCAAATAGCGGATAAAAACCCTGTCATGCCCAACGACATCAAGTATCTTCCTCATTCTTGATATGGGAGGTTCGCGTGTTGGACTGAGGCGTGTCTGGACTTGTTCTTACTTCAATTGTTTCTTCAATGTGCTCTAGGTTGGATCCCACAAAACCACAGGCTGGTAATGGACATAAATTCCTTCTCCTGTTTACCACAGTTACTGATTACTCATTGGGATAATGGGTGGTCGAGCTCAGCATGTGCGTGTATGGTGAAGGAAGACAGAGAGGTGAGCTGTCGTTTCGAAACTGTCTCTCATCACGCCCAGTTCACCAGAAACTCCCACCCTCTCTCAGTACAGTCATTCCTGGGTGGATACACAATCATTATACTCAGCGGTGGATGTAGTATTCACACTCTATACTTAGGTAAAAGTAAAAGTACCACACTATAAATATACCAAATAGATAAACAGTCGTGCTCTTAACATGTTTCCACGTACAGCTACATTTCAAGTTTAGTACAGGTATAGAGGCAATATCAAATGGTAAAATGCTAAATGGTCTGTATTTATATAGCCCTTTTCTAGTCTTGAGTCAAAAGCACTGTACAGTGCAGTTTGTATGTTTTTTAGCATTCACCCATTCACACACATTCATACAGTGCATATATGTGCAGCATTTTCTCTATCATACATCACCCGGCACAGCTGTCAGAGGCAATTTGGGGTTCAGCATCGTATCAATAGCAAAATGAACTCAAGTATTTAAAAGTTAATATATTCATAAGGCAGAAAGGCTCTTTCAGAAAGTTATGACATGTGTTATATTATTATATCATCATATTATTACTAATGCACATAGATATGCAGCATTTACTGCTGTTGCTGGAGATAATTGCATATAATTTATGTTATGGTTGAGCTTAATCTACAATGATAGATTCTAATCGCTCAATTTATGCTTTATCCATCCATCCATCAACCCATCCTTCCATCCATCCTTCCTTCCTTCCTTCCTTCCTTCCTTCCTTCCTTCCTTCCTTCCTTCCTTCCTTCCTACCACCCATCCATCCATTCATCCATTTATCCATCCATCCATCCACTAATCCATCCATCAACTATACTGTTTATCCTCTAAGGGTCATTGGGAGGCTGGGGTCAAACTTATATTATATAATATGGAAAGTATAAAGGTAAAGGCAGTGGATTTAAAAAGTAGAACAGTTCTTCTGACATGTTGTTGGTGGGTGGAAGGATAAAAGAGCAGGAAATGTAAATATTCAAATACAAATCCTGCAAGTTTGCACTTGAAAAATATACTTTGTTATTCTTCAAAACTCAAGAATAATTCTTAAGAATTAAATTACACTCACATCTGTTCTTTGAGTCTTTTGTTCACATTGGCTGCAGAACAAAGCTTTTAGGGGAACTCCACACTGACGAGGCTGAGGTTGTTATCCACTCAGTCACAGTGACACTGTAAACATGTACAAGGTGTTAGTCAGGCCTGGATGTGGGTCTGCAGGTGGGCTTTTAGCTGACACACACACAGATGTACAGAAACACTTTTACGATCACAGGCCGTCATCCCTTGACTTTGAACTGAAGGTGAGTAAAGCTGTTTTGTCTGAGTTGCTGCACCGAGCCGGGGGTAGTCACACAGGTGAAAGCAGAAGAGCCTCACGGAGCATGATGACACCTGCTCCTCAGCACCGAAACCAAGCTCGTCTGGAACAGCAGACAGTCAGTCCTTATATGGAGATAAAAACAGACTCTGCAAAACCAAAACACAGGCTTCTGCTTCTCTTTTATGCCCCTTAAACATCTGCATACATATATACTGTATAGAGGAAAGTTATTTTCACTGACTGTTCCAGAGACCAGGTTAAAAACTAAAGGAGAGAGAGCCTTGGCAGTGATGGCCCTGAAGCTCTGAAAGAACCTGCACGTTAGTCCCTTCTTTAAAAAAATGTTACTAGAAACCCTTTTCTGATTTTATCTTGAGTTGTTATTTTAATTATTTTAATCAAAGTGGCTCTGATAGGAGAACCTCAAAACGTTCTTCCACTGATCCACTGTTTTACACCGTGACATCAGACATGACATCAGCTGTATAACATCACCAATGCCACCTAATAAAATAAATATAAATAATGTATGACATGATAAATGTTGTTTTATCTTCTATTTGTTAATTTCAATTTAAGGATGTGTACCTTATCAGCCTGTCTTTTATTTCAAACCCTTGTAATATGACACTTATTAGCAGACCAGGCTTCTTCTGGAGATAGTTGTACACATCCTCCTGCTCCTTTCAAACCTAAATACATTAAGCTTATTGTTCCCATCTCATGCCCTGAGCCAAACAGAGGATATCCAGAAGGATGTGTTCCTGTCCACTTCCCTTGAGGGGAATACAAACAGGGACAGCAGCTTTTGTCCTGTCGCACTGGTTAACATTTTTTTTTTTTACATTTCATTTAGCTGACGCTTTTATCCAAAAAGACTTACAATAAGTGCATCAACCATGAGGGTACAAACCCAGAACAACAAGAATCAAGAAAGTACAATTTCTTCAAGAAAGCCAAACTACAAAGTGCTATAAGTAAGTGCCATTTAAGTGCTACTAAATCGTTAGTTTAAACTTTTATTCAAGGTATAGTCGGAAGAGGTGTGTTTTTAGTTTGCGGCGGAAGATGTGTAGACTTTCTGCTGTCCTGATGTCATTGGGGAGCTCATTCCACTATTTAGGAGCCAGGACAGCAAACAGTCGTGATTTTGTTGAGTGTTTAGCTCGCAGTGAGGGAGCAACAAGCCGATTGGCAGATGCAGAGCGGAGTGAACGGGCTGGGGTGTAAGGTTTGACCATGTCCTGGATGTAGACTGGACCCGATCCGTTCGCAGCACGGTACACAAGTACTAATGTTTTGAAACGGATGCTGGCAGCCACCGGTAACCAGTGAAGGGAGCGGAGGAGCGGAGTAGTGTGAGTGAATTTAGGTTAAAGACCAGTCGAGCTGCTGCATTCTGGATGAGCTGCAGAGGTCGGATGGTACTAGCAGGTAGACCTGCCAGGAGGGAGTTACAATAGTCTAGGCGTGAGATGACCAGGGCCTGGACCAGAACCTGCGCCGCCTTCTGAGTGGGAAGGGGGCGTATTCTCCGTATGTTGTGCAGCATGAATCTACAGGAACGTGTTGTTACAGTAATGTTGGCAGTAAGGGAGAGTTGACTGTCGAGTGTCACACCCAGGTTCCTAGCAGTCTGAGAGGGAGCTAACACGGAGTTGGCAAAGGTAATAGTCAGGTCGTGGGTGGGAGAGCCTTTCCCTGGAAGGAAAAGTTGTTCAGTCTTGTCAAGGTTAATTTTCAGGTGGTGTGCAGACATCCACTGAGAGATGTCAGTCAGACAGGCAGAGATTCGTGCTGCTAAATGTGTTTCCGATTGGGGAAAAGAGAGGATTAGTTGGGTGTCATCAGCATAGCTATGGTAGGAAAAGCCATGTGAGTGAATGACAGAGCCGAGAGAGTTGGTGTAAAGAGAGAAGAGGAGGGGACCCAGTACGGAACCTTGAGGGACCCCAGTAGTGAGAGGACAAGGTTCAGACACAGATCCTCTCCAAGTTACCTGGTAAGTGCGGTCATTGAGGTAGGATGAGAGCAGGGAGAGAACAGAGCCTGAGACACCCAGAGCCTGAAGGGAGGAAATAAGGATCTGGTGGTTCACTCTGGTGGTTTTAACAGCTATTGTGTCACACTGGGCCGGTTGAAGGTTTAGTCGTAAATGCACGGGCCGTGGAGGCTGTCACTGTTTGTCCCGCGTCATTTTCATTCATTTATTCATTAGTGCCCTCAACTAGTTTCAACCAGTTTCTCTTACTTTCTATAACTTATAACCTATAACTTAACTTTCTCATTTGTAAAGATTATGAATTATTGCATTGTCCTGCTAAAAATAATCAAATTTAACTCAAATAACGCTGTTTGCAAGATTTGTCACTAAACACTGAGTAGTTTAAATTTCTTTTTATGTTATTTGGCTGTTTCTCAGTCCTCATATTTTTGGCTACTCTTAAAATGCTGGATGATTGTTGTTGCGTGAGCTGCTATCAAATAGTCAAAGTAAACTCTGCAGCAACATGTTTTTGTAAAGGTTTTATCTGGGTGGATACTTCCTGGAGGTATCAGGGGAATAACAATAAAGACAGAGGGAGAGAGGGAGACAGGGGGTGAGAAGGAGAAAGACAGAGAGCAAAAAACTTTGTTTTGTAATATGCAAAAATGCAAAGTTCATCCTAAAGAGGGAAATAAGATTCAATACCCCAAACATTTCTAAAGCACTAGAAATGCAATCAAAAAGCAGCAGTTATGAGCACAAAGTTGAAATATAACTATACTATCCTCTCAAATCAGATTATAGACAAACATCACAGCTACAAACAAGGTGGTGAAGGATTTAAATGATGTACATCTGGTCGGAGGAATTTCACAAGTGTAAAGTGCGGGACCAATTTTTATGAAAATGTTATATTATTAAATAATATGATGAAAACGTTTTTGGAGTGTGCACGCAAACCAGGATGACTAACAGGCAGCAGCCAAATGAATTGCAGCTGGATGTTTACGTGCGGGCGAGGTTGAGAACACCAGTTGCCATAGAAACAGCAGTGTGTCTCCCACTCAGCTCAATGGCAGAGCAAGTGGAGACTGCCGATCTATTATCAGAGATGATGCGTTGATTGGCTCATTGATGGGCCTCGGAAACGCACCCCTGACCGTGTTAACCTTATGCTCCCGTTTCCTCTCCGTCCTGGCATTTTACTTTTACTTTTCAACGGATGTGAGCCACCAGGCGCTCAGAGGGCAGGAATATGTTAAACACAAAACTGGAGCTGCTGTCTGCGTTGATTCGAAAGAACTTTTCATTTATTCAGTCAGTCTTAAAGCATTTTCAGCTCAGTAATGAGAGGAGGTGAATGGATCCTCTGCACGGCCAGATGGTTACATCATAGAGGAGGCAGATGTGAGTGTTAATCTGCAGAAGAAAACTTTCAGCTGAGCATAAATTGCTCTCTAACAAAAAAACAAAACAACTAAAAATGAAAATCTTTTATGTCTGTGTCCTGAAAAGCTCTGAAACGTTATCTGAATTTCAAGAGTCGGCCCTGTGTGGAGATTCATCTTCCTCCGGCCGACATCATAAAGCCAATCCACCTCCTCCTCCATGCAGCGCCACAGTCCATTCGTCCGCCCCTGCATCTGTCCAGTGCGTGCCGGGAGAGCAGCAATTTGGATAACGTGGCATTTAACCGAGGAGGGCTTCTTACCGTGGGCTCAGTGAAATGCCAAAGGTGCACAGGTTGTGTCACTGACCTTTCGGCTCGAATCTCAGAAAAAACTTTATCACTGACTCAGTTTTGTCCAAACTTTCTTGAACTCTACGAGGGTGCAGATTAAATAAGTGATGACACCAAATCCACCAACAGCAAAGGACGAGAGCATCTGCAGAGTATAGGATTACACAGACTAACTTTTTTAATGCGGCACGGTGTTATAGCGGCAATCACTCACAGCAGGAAGCCCCTTGGTTCAAATCCCAGTTGGGATTGGGCTCGGATTTCCATGTGTCAGGTTTGTGTGCAGGGTTCGGTTAATTGGAGACTTTAAATTTACTGTAGGTGTAAATGTGAGCGGGAAAGGTAGTTCGTCTCTGGATGTTTGCTCTGATTCGCTGATGACATGTCCAGGGTGAAACCCGCCTCTCTCCCAAGGTTAGCTCGGATGGACTCCCGCCCTCGTCTCAACCCTCAAAAGTGGTAAGCTACAGATAATGGAGTGATGGAACTCGTTTCATTAGCACGACGTGTGGGCAACTAACTGTGCAGCGCTGAACCAAAGCAGTAACACTGTATTTTGCATATCACAGCAATGAGTTTGGTATGAAAATACATTGTTTATATATTGTATGATCATTACATTTGAACATATCCACTGGTGACTAGTTATTAAAGCTCCAGCATGAACCTAGAAATAAACATTCATTTCCTAACTTGCTGAGCAACTCAGCCCCAATTAAATCCAAAGGGAGATGTTGTGTGCCTGTGTGTTTGTGTGTGTGTGTGCGCGTGTGTGCAGGCGTGTGCGCGTGTGTGTGCGTGTTGCGTAGGATTTGCTTTGTCTTCCTGGCTGTGCTCTGAGTCACTGGATTGATATGCTGCTTTGAAGCCTCTGGAGTTCCCTCCCTCCATGAGGCAGAGCTGTATTTAAACACTTGCCACACTTCACAGATCCTTGCTAAACGCCTTTGCTTTCCACATGTAGTGACACCGACAACTGCTCATCCTTAACCGCCTCTGAACCACGGTGGGAGTAATGTGGTGTCAAGAGGATCAAGCATTAACTTGCACATCAAGTTTACTTATTATTTGATACAGTCAAAAAATGTATGACGTTCACTGCTCGGATGCTGAAGAAACATGTAGCACTGTATTATTGAGCAAAAACTCCTGTAGACATTTCTGTGGCATAGCTTTACAGCTTTAAGTGATGAAATAAAATGTGAGCTAAAGCATCAAACTCTCAGACTGGTTGAAACGCTGCAGAGGGGAATTTCAGAATACAACCCACCCTCTCGTTTGCTGGTATGGACGGAATGCTGCTTCCACTTTGTTGCAGCTACTTTTAAAGAAGAGCTAACACAGAAGTCATCCCCCAGCCCAGTTCATCTCATCTGGAGAACTACTCTGCTGTACTAACAGGATGGTAATGAGGCGGATGCTGCAGGACCTTTGAACAAGATTTATTTCCTACACAAAACTACAGGCGAAAAAAATCAAATGCAATGTATTGAAGTACGAATTTACAAATTAAATAATACATTTATTTATTAAATTTAAATTACCATTGGTCCCATATCACTGGATTGCCTGAGAAAACTTTGTAAAAAAGGGCAAAGGTTTCCACAGAGGAAGTGTCGGATATCTGTGTATTCGGTATCACTGGATTTATTTTTATTTTTGTGGAAACCTTTGGCAAAGTTCATTCATCCCTCTTTCTCTCCGTTTCAGTTTTATCTTTGCTCTTTGTCTGAAGGCTGCCCACACACTGCCATGTGATGTGTTTATCAAAGGAGTCAGGAGGCCGTTACAGGCCCATACTCAGGAAGTCACATTTTCTACTGACATCATGGAGGAGGAGGGTGGTGATGTTGGTGGAGCAGTCAGATAAGAGACGACGCTCGGTCAGTTATTATGGAAACTGAGGCATAAAAATAATGATTATCCTGTGACGCTCATCCAACTTTTGCAACAGCCCAACGACAACGTGACGCAGGCCGTCTGCAACGGTTCATCTCAGTTCACTCCAGCTGAGTTAATCTGACACATTTGATTAAGGTCTGATTAAAGACAACCTCCAAGGAATCACGTGGTAATTGCATGCATCCAAGACACAGAGGTATTAATTGGAGGTTTGTGCAAATTGTAAATTGTGTTTAGATATTTTCAGTGAGGATATTTAAAATTCTAATCATTACAGCAATAATATGTATTTAAGTTTTTCTGATTGGATCGACCCTTAAGAATAACCAGTAATGGATGGATGGATGATTAAGTGATAGGTGGATGGATTGATTATTAAGTGATAGATGGATGGATGGATGGATGATTAAGTGATAGGTAGATGGATGGATGGATGGATAGACTCACAACCTTTCTGACATGGCCATAACCTTTAAAGGACATGAACACATATTAAAATATAAAAAAATACTGCATATAGATACAGTAAACAGAGGGAGATAGAGGATGTGGAACTGCTGAGAAAATGCACTAGAGTAATTGCAGTGATAAACTGCTAGAGACAGAATGAGCGTCAAATGTTAACATGAACCCCCCCGATGTCGTGACACTGATATGCAACATGTAATTGAGCTGCCTGTTTGAAAGACGTTAGACACTGACCTGCCGGCACACTTAGATCCACAATTACACCAAAAAGCGACGATACCACAGGGGCCTAGTTTCAGCCAGGAGAGGATAAAAAGACCTTTTAGGCGAGCTGATTGTAGCAAATTACAGGATTCAGACGAGAGAGCACGAACGCCACAATACTGAGCGAGTAAGTGGCCACTGCATCTCACCGTGGTGACTCATTTGCGGTTTTATGTGTATTTAAACACCAGGAAGGAAACCAAGTCATGCAGAGGCAAACACACACCTGCTTACACACAGTCAAGAGAAACCTTTTTTTTTTAGTAAGACGATTAAGTCTGACTGCTGTGCATTGCTCATCTCTCACATTACTGACACTGCAGAGAACAGCCGAAGCTACACTCATCTCCGTCCTCAGTACATCTGTTCTCGTGCACATGGATGGAGGAGGAGCGCTGACATTTGATAAGCAAAGGCCTCCTAACCCCCTTAGTGCATCCCAGTGTGTGTGTACGCATATCAAAGCACGTTTTTATGTTTCTAGCAGAATGTGCCGACTATCACTTTGACTCACTCTTCTGCCCGCAGAGAACTTCACGGCAGAACCCGAAGTATAATGATCCACCGTGTCACACCAGCTTAGACTCACTCCACAGCTAATCCGGCCTGCATGCACAACACTTTCCCCACTGTGGATGTGACAGCAGCAGAGCCACAGCTTTGTTTGGGCCATCCAGAAAACCAGACGTGTCAGAAGCATTTCTCTTCTTTCTGCATGACAGTGAAATTAAGAGGATGAAGTGAACTTGCACTCAAAGGGTTTTTGGAGTTTATCTTGACGTCACGCTCACAGAGGTGTAGGAAGTTCCCATGAGGCCAATAAAGCCGATCTGCTGACTCACAGAAGGGATCCTTGATTTCCACTCATCATTACAGGAGCTGAATCTATGTTGGATGCTACAAACACTCGGATGCTAGAAACGCTCTTGAAGGCCAGAAAACAACGGAATCTATTTCTGTCTCACTGAAGCATCCATTCCAGGGCCCATTACTGTCAAAGGCTCTGCACTCAGACCTGGAGGTGTCGTCATGAATAATTCCTGCTTCTTCCTCTCGTCGGCTACTTCCTGTTCGGCTTCTGTCTGTGTGGGTATGTTTATGCATGAGCCATTCATTATTGAACTCACAGATATTCTGAGCGAAACATCTGAAGGGATGACTCAAACATCTTTGTTCAGCTTCCATCATGACATAAGCTGGGAAGGTGAAGAGGTGTCGGACAAGACGGATCAAACAATCGGGTGGAGAGCAATTAAAGTGTGTCAGGACATGGAGCATGTGACGTCAGATGTCTCTTTACGCAGCCCCGGCTCATTTCCGACTCGCACCAAATTGGGCAGTGGTTGCTAGTTTCCATGGTTACAGTCAGGAAATGTGCAAATATGTCCAAGAATGACTGTAGTCACTTTACCTCAAAAGCCCCTGACGCAATCAGTGACATATTGTGACTGAGTCTGTCATTGTATTCGTCTGCTTTTCTTTTACCTGCATGTCACCGATTGGCTTTTTACTTCCATGTTTACTAATCACCCAAACTGACCCTTCTGTTCATAAGCTGTCTGTGCGTTAGGTGATGTGCGTGTTTGTATGAGACAAGGTTAGACCCATTCCGCAGTCATCTTTGAAAACCTCTATTCATTCACTCTGGGATAAAGCTTCAGCAAAGTCCTTGAACCAGATTATAAACATGCATCTGTGTAAACACTCAACACTATGGTGCACGCATCTTGATCTGAGCACATTTCCTGTTGCAAACAAAGTTTAGAGATAAAATGGTAGCTTTGACTCGGGCCGAGCGCAGAGATACGAGGGTAATTAGGGTGAATTGGACATTTTGATCTGCACCGCATTGTGCAGGACATAAGCAGGGAAGCTGCTTTACAAGGACACATCTCGTTTTCCATTTGTTTAAATGCACTAAGAAAACTAGGAGAGTGAATACCGCTGCCGAGGCCCAACAGTCCCTTCAAATTCAATCTACCAGCACCAGATCTGATGCACTCTGTGACCTGTAAACCTGTCGGATTTCTTTCATCGAGATCCATGAATTATTCCCTGGTAAACAATTGAAAATGTTGACCGCCCCCCCCCACACAACATACTCAGGAGTAGACTTCATTTTTTTAGAAAATGCTCTTTATTATTAAATAAATAAATACTGCACTTTTTAAAACACAATAATTTAGATTACATTTTCATCTCCCCCTCCCAGCTCAATGTGCTGAGTCCATCTGTCAGTACGGAGAACAAATCACAGTTTTAAAAGGTATGTGATATTACACCCATCCCGCACACACACACACACACACACACACACACACACACACACACACACACACACACACACACACACACACACACACACACACACACACACACACACACACACACACACACACACACACACACACACACACACACACACACACAAACAGGTGAACTCTGGAGCATCCACACACAAACGGTTTCTTTGCACTGCTGAGTTGGCTGTGACATACACTGTACAACATTTACAATAGTCCACAGTCTAGCTCTGGTTACATTCAGAGCATCAGTTTACTGAGATTTCCTCGAACAAACAGCTTCAACTATTCTATACACGATGAAGCTGGAGCCAGCCCAGCTTTTGTCTTTACTTCCCAAATATCCATCTTTTTCCCCCAAACATCGGGGTTCACACTCGTACCGACATCCTCGGCCTTTCCTCTCCTACAACAATTGACATACAAATCAGCCCTTTTCCATCCACAGTCATTGTGCTACATTTCATTTTCTCAATCTCTTTCAGCATTGTCCGTGCTATTTTTTCCACCTGCACCTCTGCTGAGTCACGTAGGTGCAGCGCTGTAGGAATGTTAATTAACTTTGCACAACTCCATCTTTGGTCCTCCGGTCTCTAACGAGATCCTCTCTGAATCATCCTTCCACTGCGGCAGCACTGGCGCTCGACTAGTTTCACACTGTCCAGGAACAGGTTGTCCCGGGTTTAGCTGCATCTCTGCAGGAGCATGTTGAGCGAGTACACCATGCGTTCGCGCAGGTCGGTGGAGCAGCCGGACGTGAGCAGGGAGCTAAGTTTGAAGGTTTTCGAGACGCGGTCCTCGTTGATGTACGTCAGCATGTACTCGTCTCTCTGGCAGCACAGGATGATCTTGGTGTGGTCGTGATAAAAGTTGACCTTTGGAGAAAGAAAGTCTTTTGTTAGACAATTGCAAGTTGCTCCTTTCTTCCTTTGTTGATCTGAACGCTGTGTTATGCAAAGCACCATAATGATGTTCTTCTAAGCGTGCCCAGCAACCCCTATGTTTTCCTTGGTGGTTTGTGTGTTTACCTGAAAAGTGCCGTCATTAAAGAGCATCATGAGGGCGCGGTCGGACTTGAGCCACTGCAGCAGGTAGAGTCTGGGCATGTGTGCGTCTGTCATGCTACCCAGGTCCCCGCCCTGAGAAAGCAAAGGAGCAACACATCAGAATTTAGACAGGCTGCGACATGAGAGATGCCACTTCTAATGCTTCAGGGGGTGGAGAGACCAAAGTAACACAACAGCAAGAGGGATGGATACATTACAGGAATGCAAAAAGGGAGCGGGGGAGCTGAGATATTTGCTTACATCCATGAGATTCTCCTCCATGTAGTGGGAGAAGTACTTGAGCACAGTGACTTGGCCGACAAAGTGTTCGGGAACCTCGCAGGTGGGGAAAACAGAGCACTGGCCCAACTCTGCATAGTAATGGATGGTCCTAAAAACATGGAGGGAAGGAGATAGAGTTATTAAACCGCTCACATGACAAAAACAAAACATACAATATATTGATTTCAGTGTCATGACAGCCTAAAATCTAACCTGACAAACTAATCTACTCTAATTAAAGTCGTTAATTATTTACTTAAACCACTAACAGCTCCCTGAGAGAATTTGCACGCACTACAGCAAGCTTAAACAAGCCATCCCCATTATATGTGGTGACTAATAACTTTCAATGAGAAGGCGGAGTGTTGTGAAAGCGCAGGGCAGTGCTTACTTTCTGTCAGGCAGGAGGCTCATGTGAGTGCCGTTGTTGAAGAGAACTCCCACGGTGTGATCAGACAACTGGTAGCCGAAGCCGTACTTGTTGGAGTAGTCCACCCATTTAGTCACCCACTGGAGACTGCAGCTTGTTGAGCCCTGAGGAACGTTGTCTGCTGCGGGTGGGGAGGGGGACACAAAGGAGGAGAGGATTAGATGAAGCTGCAGGGACGATTTAAAAGAGGAATGAAAAACCTTATCTGTGCAACCTTGTTCACTTTGTTAAAGCACTCAAGGGTAGGAGTGTACTCAAAATGTCCTCCCAGTTCACTGAAGTGTAACTATCAAGTGTGCTGAGGCTTTAAGCATCAGTAATGGGCTGGGAGGAAATGTGTATATATTTGATTTACATATATATATATATATATATATATATATATATATATATATATATATATATATATATATATATATATATATATATATATATATATATATATATATATCTGAAGTACAGATAAAGAGCTGTATCTCTGCAATGAAACATGCAGTACATGGGTCAAGACCTTTCAAAGAGTCCACTCACCTTTGGGCATATTCTCCAAACATCCCCTCAACACACTTGCGACCGTTTCAGCCACACATCCGGTTGTGTTGTCTTCCAGACCTGCAGGAACAACAACAGCAGGTCATTTAGTTTGGTGTCACATTGAGGAAGCATGAGAAATTACTTTGCACTCGAGCCATCACAAATCTCTTTATAATTCAGTCATTTGCATCGACGTTGGTGTTACATAAGATCAATTCACACCATGCTGGCATCGCTGTGTGTGTGTGTGTGTGTGTGTGTGTGTAACTTACATTCACTGCTGCTGCTGCAGCTCCCCAGACTCCCCCTGACGATCAGACGGATGGTATCTCGCGTCGCTGGGGACTGGCTCTCTGTTGCCAAGGCGACGGGGCTCTCTGCAGATGGCGGAAGTAGACTTCCATTCTGAGGTGAGAATCAGTGACGACAGAATTCAGAATCTGCGAGTTTAGAGCACTTCCTCCTACTATGACTCAGCAGCTACCCACAGATGTAAAGTGGTCGGCTTTAAGGATAAAAATAAGTGATTGCTTGTTTTTTCATTTCATTTCAGTACTGGAGTGACTCATTCGACTGTGAATATCTCTGTGTAATTACTGTATGAAAAAAGTAATCATCACCTACACTCTTGTAAACATCTTGGCTGGAGTTGAATAAATTGTCTCTTACCTCAGAAATCTTTTTGCACTGTTGTTGGCTGATGACAGTTCTCTCCAGGTCGTGCTGCAGTTTGTAGATCTCCTCTTCCTCTTTGGTTAACTTGTCTATTGAAGACAATAACCGCACATTAAAAATCTGAGCGTGGCCTTTTTCCACCAGCAGCCACATGAGATAACATGTGGCTGCTGGTTTAATAATACTTCTTAGTACTGAAAGATCATAGTTTGTAGATCTGATACTCACTCAGAGTCTCGTAGTATTTGACCTTGTCTCTCTTCCCACCGAAGAGCGCAGCAGCAGCTTTCTTGAAGAAGCTCTTGGCTGGACTGGAGACGTGGAAATCTGGTGCCGAGTGGCAACAGCTCGCCGACAGACGCTCTGGACTGAAGCCCTGTGGGGAAGGGAAAAGTGGGTCAGTGTGTGGCTGGTGGGAAGGGGCTCACTGCTCTACTCCCACATGGTGACATTTAGAGAAAGACTGACAGTGAGTGGAACAGACAGAGAGAGAGATTAGTGTAGCATCCAACCTGTGTGAAGAAGTCGTGCCTCAGAATGTGGTCCAGGTTGGGCCTGTCCTCTGGGATCTTGGCGAGCAGGCTGGCGATTAACTGCTTGGCCTGTGGCGACAGGGACGAGGGCAGGGAGTACCTCGCCTCGCGGATGCACCTGTAGGTCTCTTTCAGGTTGGTGGTTTCAAACGGTGGTCGGCCCAACAACATGGTGTACCTGGAACAGGATGGAGGTCAAACGTGAGCCGGTTTCCATCATTAACCACTAATAACAAGTTTCTATATGACGAGGCGAGCCCAATTTGTATATTTGTTCATGCTATTACACTGTTTTTAGTTAATAATTCATAATAACGACAAATAATATTAAATCTTTTGAAGTTCAGTAACGATGGATTGATCGTTATCGTACTCACATTACGCAGCCGAGGGCCCAGATGTCTGATTCACAGCCGTGGCCCTGCTTGTTGAGCACCTCAGGGGACAGGTAGTTGGGAGTCCCACAGATCGTCTTCCTCCGGTTTCCTGCCGGCTCCAACTTGGCAGCCAGACCAAAGTCCCCGACCTTCAGCTCCATCGACTCGCTGACAAAGAAGTTACCTGCAGGGGGGGAGGAAAGGGGAGCGAGATGGTGAGCACCTGATATTCAACCCAGCATCAAAGAGCGTGTGTCCCCTTGATGAATTGATTAAAAAGACAAACTAGAGGACAAAGGTAAAGTAAAGTATAAAAAAAAGAATAAAACAATGATATCCTCGCTGCACAGGAGGCATCTTTACACTAGGGCACAAAGTGTCTCAGCAGCAAAAAAAAATAATTCTTACCAAGTTTCAGGTCTCTGTGGAGGATCTCTTGTTCGTGCAGATACTTCAGTCCAGAGACAATCTGCCTTAGATAGTAACGCACCTCTGGCTCAGTAAGCACCTTGCGAGCCTTGAGGATATGAGCTAACGACTGCAAAGACACAAAACATATAGAGAAGAGAATTATAAGAACTGCTTCCTACAGAATAAGCAATAGGATTTTTAATGTCACAAAACTGCAGTGAGTGATTCATATTTGCATAAAGACAAAATGCATTTTCACATTAGAGCTATTGTATAGTGGGGGCAGACTCTGAATATGATATATGTGCTGCCTCGTTGGTTTTGGGTGCAATGCAGGTGTGATCCACAGCATTAGTAAGGAGTTGTATAGACTTGCACTTACTTTTCTGCTGCAGTATTCCAACAGGATGTAGATGTTCTCCTTGTCCTCAAAATGATGATAGAAGTGCACTATGTGTTTGTGGTGCAGTGCTCTGTGCAGCTCTATCTCTCTGTCAATCTGTCAGGAGGGAGAAAACAAAAAGGTCAGAGACTGTAACTGGGAGTTTGGTTGTTTTTTTAACACTTGCCCTGTGGAACCAGTGCGCCCAGGCACCGGAGCTGCGCGCTTACCTTCTCCCGCTGGTGCGGTTTGGAGACGCGCGAATGTGGGATGATTTTGGCTGCGTAAACTTTGCTGGTGGAGAGGTCTGTCATCTCGTAGCATTTTGCGAACCCTCCCTGGAAAAAACAAAAAAGGAAAACACTGTTAACATACTTCGTCTTGCAGGTAAATCCCAATTTTTAAAAAAGTGTTTTAAAAAGACTAGAAGCTGACGGTACCTTTCCCAAAACTTTCCCACGGCAGTAACACTTCCCCGTGGCAGGGTCGGTGATGATCCTCGCCATCTCCGAGGGCGCACTGCGCTCCTCCGTCCTCTTCCTGCGCGGCTCGCAGGACCTCTGCGTCGCCTCACACATGCTGCTGCTGTTCGTCTGTTGGGACCCGATATTCCTCTGTACTTCCATGAGCTGGGCTTTGACTCGTCTCTCACTCTGAATGCAGCGTCTCCGTCTGGGAGGATTTATAGTCTGGCATCCTCCCCACCCCCTGTCTGCCGCCCTCCCTCTGACGTCACGGTGTGAAACGAGAGCATGAGGTCCGCCTGATATCGACTATCCACTGGTGGTGATGATGATGATGATGATGATGTGATGATGATGATGACACCAATATGAAATCTAAGAGGATAAAGCAACGTGTGTTTTCTGTCTTATCTGATGTAATTTATGATGATTTGCACCACTTGCTTTAACAACAAAAACAGAAATGTTATCTTTGCCAGTTTCATTCATACAGAAACCCAGAAAGTTGAATGGAGCTTTTTCATTTTCGTTGCAATATGTTATTAAAGGTGGTGTTGGTCTGGTGCATTTGACTGATGGAATACCCACAATGCAGAGGATGCATGTTCTCTGTATTCTGCTCAGGTTCATCTCATCCGGTGTCTGTGCAACAAGCTCAGTTTGGAGCACTAGCACCCTCAGGTGGAGCGTTTGGATATCAGACCTGTTGTACCCTTGACATTATGTTCACCAAAAAAAAACCTTTGTATGGCATATAGGACCCTGACATGTGAGGTTGTGAGCGGTGGTTTGAGAAGAAAGGTTGCAGAGATGTCAGTTTGCAGAGGCAGGTATTTATAATAGAAAGATTTGTATCATCCTGTTGTTTACTGCAGGTGCCACAATGAGACAGATTCAGTGGCAAATTGCTCCCTCATGGCTGCACAATCCATGGAAATATCTTTATCAATTTAACAATGGAGCCAACAACTTAATTTTCATGCTGATCAGTAGGTGGCGCTATGACCCTGAGATAATATTAACATATGGAGCTGTTCAGGCTGGGACTCTGATCATAGGTGAGAATTTTGTTGCTGACTGGACAATGTAAAGTGGAGCCATAGGGCCTTCACATGGTCGGTGCTTGGGCCCTAGTAAGCGATATCAAACGAAAGTTAATTGCGCAACGCAGATCTTAAGGTAATTTCACAAAAATGTTATAATTTGTTTTACTTTATTGTTTCATTACTTTCCCTGAGTACCCGTACCTCCTTTATTAACTTGTTATTTCTTCCCGTCAAAAGCCCTACTTCCCTGTTCAATTGCACAACCTTTTTTTAATTGTTAGATTTTTTCTGGCGTGTTTTTAATGCAATATTGGCTAATCAAAGGCAAGATCAATGCAAAATTAAGATTTAATGACACGCCTCTGATCTTGGCTGTGAAATTATTATCTATTATGTAAAGAAGAAGAACAGTCATTGCAGACATAGTTAATTTGGGCATAATGCACCTTAAAAAGAGTCATTTGCTACTAATATTTTCTGTGTTAATCACTTTTACACTGTTCAGGCTTCTATTCCTCGAGAAAATAGAGCAAACCAGTTAACAATGTTGGGATTATTATACTTTAAGCAGTATTTAAACCGCCTGTAAGGTGGTGGCACAAAAGCAGAGACCCACAGTATGATTTTAGAACAGCAATGCGCTGCAGTGGTTTTTATAATGGTTAATATAATTATGCATCTAACTCCAAACCAACAAAGCAGAAGAAAACTATTAACTAACAAACAGCACTAAACGCACAATCCCCCCTGTAGCAAGCCACCAAGAAGGTTTATTAGTGTTAATGTGGAAATTAATTTTAGTGGAAGAATTCTTATGCAGCCACCAGAAATATGGCAGACTCCATTTTCTCTATAAGTGGCGAGGCTGAACAAACACTGTGGGGATAAGTGCTGTAGAAATCCCGTCTACTTCTTGTCTAATCAGAGTACCTTTCATTCTTGTTATGTTCAGACGTCAGAAAAGAATCAATGCTGATCAGTGTGCGCAACTGACTTAAAATCAGCAATTTCCCAAAACTCACAGTGGTTTTCCTTTAAACATCACAATTTGTAGTCTAGTAAAATGTGTCTGGAGGATTTGTTGCTTGTGAGACCAAGAGACTGTGACTTATCACACCGCTGTGTCTGGTACGTTTCTCAGGTGTGAGCGCACTGTGCCCATGTCATATGAAAAAGTCTCGTCAAGACCGGAGCCGACGGACGATCGATGAGGCCAGTTGGGGAAAGGAAAACGACAAGCGATGACACGCGTGTCATCTGCAAGCTCTTTCAACAGCTTCTCCCCCAGATCCTCCATCTGTAAACAGAAAAGCCTGAATCAGTCACGCTTAGCAATAAAAACGCTTGAAATACAGTTTGACTTATACATCATAAACAGGAAGGTAGAGAAATAATTCTTCATGGACATAAATTTCCAGCTCACCACTCCTGGAGCAAGGAAAGCAGTCAGATTGTTGTACAAAGACAAATCAGTCTGTAAAAGAAGAGAGACACAAACATGGTGATGTAACAACTCAGATCAATGAGAACAGCAGTACTTTCTGTTAGTGTCTCACCTTCCAGAAGTCTTTGTTAACAAAGGTTGCTTGGCCGGGGGGCACTCCTGTCCAGCGGGCCTTGCTCCTGGCATACGCCACTAATATGGAGTTAATCTCAAAGCCTGTGCACTGGAAGCCAGCAGAAGAGGCTGCAAACACCTGGGAACCAAAAAGCTTTGTGTAACCTGAGATCAACAGCAAGCATTAAAAAAAACTCATATTTAAACTCCAGCGTGATACAAATATTATTCATTCAGTGCAGATCACTAACCAGGCGTCCGTCTCCTGATCCCAGATCTGCAAGGTGACCTGTTCGTCCCTCAAGCAGCTTCATAATGTTCAGTGTCTGATCTTTGCTGGAGGGCAAATAAGGGACCTGGAGCACAGTGCAAACACACAGTGAGTAGACACATGTGACAGGTGATGTGGTATTTTTATTATTACAAAACTTTCTCGCTATCAAGTTGGTAAATCAGAGCTGGAACATGACACAGTGTCTTATCTATCCCTCTATGATAGATGCCTCTATTAATGTCCACTAAAAAGGAGAATAACAGCCTGAAGATGTTTTTTTCGTGTGAAAACATCTCTGGATATGCTTCATTTTAAGCATATTAAATGGTCCATTCTCCTGAGTGCTGTGCCTGCAAACTCAGATCTGATCTCCCACTCTCTTTGTCTGAATGATAAATACAGCACTGTCTGGTGTATCTAAAGTAAACTGGGTTTAATCTGTCATAATGTATAACTCCAGCTGTTTCCTATGATAAACATAGAATAAAAGATAGACAAAGCATCATATAGTTTAAAAGAAAAAGACAGTGCAGCTTGATAGATTTAAGTATTTGCATCAGCTATAAACAGCCTATATTGTTTTGCTGCATCTTTTCTGATTCATCTTACACAGACGGTAAAAGAAATAGTGCATTATTGTTAATGTGCAAGAGAGTTCCGTCTCGTACTCTTTTCTTTGGTTTCACGGAAATTTGCAGCATTTAATGCTTGAAAGAAAGACGGCAAAGCAGGCAGATGAAAAGATAAAAAACAAGAAAGGTAATCTCAAGCACCTTGAGTCTCCGGGGGATTTGACGAAAGCCGGGCAACGAAAAGAGATTCCAGACTCCATACAGGCCGGTGAGCAGAGCACCTGTGCAGGCCGTGAGCACAATGCTGGTGGGGAGGACGCTGCTGTGCTCCTGAAGAATCACCTCAATGGAGTCCTCCATTGTAAACTGTCATCAACGTGGGTAGAAATACAGCAAATGAAAGAAATTTCTCCTCTAACACAACAGATACTGTGATCAAGAGAAAATCTGATTTAAAAAAATCCAATGATATTTTGTTTGGGTTTGGTTTTTTGAGAGTCAACCAATCAGAGTTTATTGGGTGGTAGAATGGAGATTTTAATATTTTACAGAGCTAACTAACAGGCTGTTGTAATGTTGCCTTGCAGAAATAAAAAAACGTATCTATAAACATGTCCTTAATCAACTTGAAAAATATTTACTTACCTGCTCCAGGCAACAACTGAGAATGACGCCATAAACTATAAACGAATAACTGAAGTAAAAACAAATACAAATTCAGTCTGATTATTTGGATAAATAATCTCTTCAGTGCTTCCTGGTGGGCAAACTATGTAATTGAGACAGTTTTTCAAAATCAAACATAACATTGGCCCTTCTGTAGTTTCTGATTACCCACTGGCAAACATGTGATACTGATCAATATATCAGAGCATCCATATTATTGGTCAACCCCTAAAATGGTTTGGCAGCACATTAGATGAAGTGTTTTTGCCCGGATGCAAACCATGTACGAGTGAAGAATATATTTTGTTTTTAGGAAGAATAAAGTATTGCAAAGTTGAGGTCTTCAAACCACCCAGTCCATTTGAGGGCATTAACTTAAATTGACTGGATACAAACTGAAGGTTTATTTTCTTTAATGCCATTAACGGCTGAATCTCATTTGGAGCACACGTGGTATTTAAACCAGGTTAAGGTCACTCAGGTTAAAACTAACTCTGTAAAAGTTCACTTCAGAAAGTCAGTGAGTGGAGTTATAAAGCAACACTTACTTTATTTCTACCAATATAGCTTTTGTTAAATATTACTCAATATCACCAGAGCACATTTTTCAACAGCAGGGGGTGCTATAGATGATTTACTAATGGAGACTTCTAGAAAGTTGTGTTTGTTTACCACCTTTTTTGGTTTATGTAGAGACACTATGTGAGACAGCAGCTCTGTCAACATGAAGCACAGCAGAAGACTGGATCAGAGGAGCAGCAAGGTCACGTTATTCCAAAGCAGAGTTGAGTCGGACGATCGGTGCAAAACCTTAAAAAGTGAACTAAGTAATACTTACTTAACTTTCTGATGAGCAAGAAACACAAATGTATAAAAATATCTGTCAGTGCATCTGTGAAGTAGCGACACAAAACATTGAAAATCTGCAGAGACAAACGTTTGTGCTGCCTACCTGGCACGCCCCCTCCAGTCTGCTGCTGCGCACTCAGCAACGCGCGCACGCGCGCACACACACACACACACACACACACACACAAACGTCAAAGGGCAGTTACCTTTATACACACGCCATATCAAATGTCTGCCAGAGCCTTTATATCTACTTCACGATTATGTAACAGCCTCGATGTGATTGTGTCTGTGTACTGGTCTATTAGTAGCAACGTTCCCTTCAGGGGCAAGATAGGAAATAGGAATTATACCGAGTAAAAATGCTCAACTGCTGATCCTCATTTCCTTATTGCAGTTCCCCCATTAATGCTGTTGGGTTTATAATCCACCTAAAATAGGGGTTGATGAGATTTCAGTTGCAATTTCTTCCACTTCCTCATCCTGCTCCCATTGAAAGGCCCATAATAATAACAACAACACTACTAACAAAAACAATGAATAATAATAATAATAATTGCCACTCAGGCCTGTGTTTACTCAGCCGCCTGTGAAGCGGAGCTGACTGCAGCCTGCAGGGCGGGGAGGGGGACGAGAGCAGGGCCGAGCGAGAGTGACGCACAAGGAGAGGAGGCCATTATATCTGCTTCCTGAAAAGAAGAGAAAAAAATAATAGTAGTTCATGCTGCCCAGCTGGGAGTTTGGTTCGTCTCTGGAGTGAATTACCAACACAAGCAGGGGCCCATATTGCTGAAATGGATTTGTATGGGAAGGTAAGATGCATCATTGTACTAGAAGGCTAGAGCTATAGGAAAAGCAGCTGGTAACGTCAGATGTGCACGGACATTATAGAGATTGTGCACAAGGATTTCTGCAAGAATATGAATAGAATTACAGCTGTGAACATCTGGGCTGCGCTGCATGCCGAGTAATGTAGTCGACTCTGCACTTCGGATGTCGCCCTCCGCCTCTGCGGGGACACCGAGGAAAAACTACAACCCCCATATTCTCGACCCCCTTCACCCCCACCCCTATGATAACGTCAGAGACCCTCAACGTAACGCACTTCGCTCGTGCTCGTCATCTCACGCGAGCCAGCCAGCACGCGTGCCAGATCCGAGGCGGAGGGGACAGCTCCCAGGTGCTGAAACCGGTGCGCGCTCCAAACAGAGACACGGAGGGGGGAACATCAACTGCATTAGACATCAAGATATTCAGAAAGACCGTGTTCTGCAAAACAGAGGCAGATAAAGATCAGAGCCGAGGCCTTCAAATCAGGTTTGTCACCACAATGTCCTCAACGCGTCTCGGGTGTAGTTTAATGTGCAAGAATTTCCTCCAGAGATAAAAAAAAGAAAAGAAAAGAAGACCGCTTGCTCAAATGTCCTGGTTTTATATTCTCCATGCATGCGGCTGCCTTTCTCCTCCATGTGCGGGTTTATATCAGATTGAACGGGTTTGGTCGTGTTTTGTGTGCTGATGCCAGCAGTGCACTGATGTTTCGGCGGTGTCCTTGCAAACGCTGCCTCAATGGTGATTTTTCTTTTTCCGGAAATCCAGCGCAGGCTGTGCAGGATGGATGTCCGGCATCTTTTATAACCGCATAACCGGACTACAGGGAGAGAGGGAGAGCTCGGCCGCACATGTTTGACATAAGTGCAGTGGCTTTGTCAAAAAAATAGACTCACCTTGGAGCTAAAGATGACTGTGCTCTTGTCATCCTGCAGATTGTAGAGCACTTGTCCTCTTAGGGTCGTTGACAGCCGACAGCTTGCACGGAAATGCTCGGTGTATGTGCGTCGTTGGAGGTGAAAGATGCACTCTTTATCAAATATTAGCATTTGTAAAACAGTGAGGTAAAGCCGTTTTAATGTAGATATAGATTTCATGTTTGATAAAAATGGATGGTGGAGTCTTTGTACCGTCAAATGAAAACAGAAATGTCAACAGAATATATTTGAATGGGAGAGAAGAGGGAACCTTGACATGTTTTTTCTCCAGTACAATATAGATCCACTTCTACCAGCACATAAAATACTAACATAATACTACTGTATTGATGAGCTTTATGTTGCTCTTAAGGTAACGGTAATAATAGTAAATTCCGTTAATGGAACCCTAGTGTAAAGAAATAACAGGTTTCGATAAAACAAGCTCAGCTATTGTAAAAAAAAAAATCAATACAACAGTGAGGTAAAGCAGTTTCACCATGGACAAAGATTTCATGTCTGGACAAATTTGATGTTAAACTCTTTAGAATGTAAAATTAAAACATCACACACTCAGAAATGTCAAAATATTGTAAAAAATGTTGCACTACCTTTAAAAGAAGAGTGAAGGTTGACATGTTTTTCTCCAGCACATAAAATACTAACTGACGTATTTATTGCAGTCATTTTCGTTAATGGAATCGTGAAAAAACAAAGACGTTGGAGAAAACAAACTCAGCATTTAAAAAAATCCTTGTAATCGTACACTCATCAATACCACAGCATGCTGTGTTGGTCATGCTGCGTTGCCTGACACAGCCTTCTGTCACCTCTGATCTGTGGCCTGTATAACAAGCTCTCACTGCTCTCTGTACATCCAGCTCTTCCTCTTACCTTCACTTCCTGGCCTGTGTTCGTATAGACTAGATTGTTATCTTATTGAGAACTGAAAAAACGAATGTCTCACATTAAGGTTCGTATTTTTTCTTGTGCGTAACAGTTTTGAAAAGCTTCCTATTAACTCTCAAGGTGACGTTCTTGATGTATTCTTTTCAACGTCTCTTGTTTTGTATTTTGCAGATGGCTGCCACTCAGGATGCGAAAGGGAAGGGGGAGGGAGGGGACCAAAACTTTGACTACATGTTCAAGCTGCTGATCATCGGCAACAGCAGCGTGGGCAAAACGTCTTTCCTCTTCCGCTACGCCGACGATGCTTTCACCTCGGCTTTCGTCAGCACGGTGGGCATCGACTTCAAAGTGAAGACCGTGTACAAGAACGACAAGAGGATCAAACTGCAGATCTGGGTAAGTGATATACACATCCAAGCATTGAAGATTTAGAAGCGAGCCACAAAATGTTTGATCCCAGAACAAACAAGTAGAATACAGCATGAAAGATGAGTTAATTCTGCTAATCATGTTTTCCTTAGCCGGTCAACACCAGATAACTTACTTTCCTCCTATAAATCCATCTATTTAGGACGCTAAACTCGGATTAGCATATGACCGAATGAAGGTAATTTTATGGAAGAAAGAAAACGCGCTTGTAGACAAAGCTGCAGCGTTACGTTTTCCTTTCACAGTTTCTTTGTCATTCCATTCATGCACAAATTTCCATCTAATCCACTTCAATCCTGGACATTTGCATGTTAAAACACAGTTCATGTCTGGGAGAAATCAGTTTTCTGTTGTCCGCCAAGGTCTCCTGGAGGACTTGCCATGCTCTATAAGGGGGAAGGGGCTCTTCAGAGACACCCTGCCCCCTTGTTACTCCTGTGCTTTTCATCTCTGGTGTTCCCGCAGAGAGACTCCTGTCCATAAAGGGCTGTCAATCTTTTGCCCAGAGACCCACTTTCTCCTGACCTCTGCCCATGTCCTTCGATGTTGATCAATACAATTCAAGGACCGTGACAGGCTGCGACTTGATGGCGATGTGCTCTGCTGTAGAAACAAGTCCTGCACACATGGGATCACCTATGGGTTTATTCAATTTGTAGTCAGTGGTTTGGCTCTTACGTCGGAGCATGCTTGTTTGGTATGCTTGGACACACTTCCCCCTGCATCTGTTGTTGCAGAAAAGATGTGATGGATACTTCAAGGTATCTTTAGAGTCAAACCTACTTCTTTCAGTATATTAGCTGTGCAGGTATGGATAGAAAATAATAAGGGATGTTCATGTCATTAAAAGTAATCTTTAAAGATCATTTCAGACAAAAATGGGGATTCAACTCATGAAGTATGGATGAATACAGATTCCTGGAATTATTTGATAGACGAGTGTTTGAATCTCAATTAGCAACAACAATATATTCAGTGATTTGTTCCTCAGTCTTTGAAAAGCATGTGGCACCTCAGCTTGCATGCTTAATTTATAGAAGAAAGCTCCAGGAAAGGCTCCATTGTGTTTTCGAGGTTTAACACTCGACGATGCAAGGACGGAGACAGATGGAAGTCTCAACATTACTGACAGGAGACTAGTAAGTGTTAGTTTGGCACGCGGTGGGGAGGAACAAAGAAGCAACACCTTCCTCCCAACGTGTGGGAAAGTGAAGAACGTCTACGGCTGTTTAATTAGGAGTTCATCTGAGCTGTTGAGGCAGATTGCCTCATAATACCTCTGAGATACTGAGGAGGAGGATTTATTTCTTTCCTTCTCCCCGTCAGTCTCCACTGTAATACACCAAATGCCAGTTCTACTTAGAAGCTTCTGCTCTCTTGTCATAGTAGTTGTCTCTTGCCGCAATGGGCCGTCCCCAGATATTTGGTTGTTTGCTAATCACACAAAAAGATAAAGAAGAAGGGCCAGCAGGATTTGAAAACTGAGTTTGAGCAGTCAAATGACTGGCTAATCGGGATAATGTGTTTTCATCATTAGCAAAGACAAGCATATTCAGAGGTAAAAAGGATTGGCCTTGCCTCTAGTTAATTGGCCTGTCTTTTTTAATTGGGCTCAGGCAGAACTGGGTCTACACTAAGTGGCCATTTAAGGTGATGGCTGTTGGTTCATGTCACTGTGGCCGTCGCACCATTTATCTCCTGAGAGATAAAAGCGTCCTAATGCATCATAGACTTGTCCCTGTTGTCATATTAGGCCGAAGCAAGTGAGACAGTGCAGCCAGTCTCCGGCTTGTGCAAAACCCAAACTCACTTTACTGAATGAAGAAGAGTTCTGCCAAGTGTCAGCCCTCACTCACGGCCGCTGCCCTCGAGGTAGTCAGCTTCTTGCATCGATTTCTGCTCAGCTGCGGACTACAAGCGAAGCTTTTCAAGCAGCTCCAATTCTCGGGACTCAGCAGATTGTCTTTCTTTTCTGTCCCACCGTCTTTTTAATGGAGAACAAGCAAAGAGATTCACTAAAATAGCCTGGAAATGCAGAGGTCAGGGTCAAGCGCACAGCCCAGGATCGATAAGCTACTAAAATGTACAAGATTTAGAATTGAGACTGGAAGACAAGGCTCTGGAGCATAGGTTCTACTACATCAGGACATGGTGCATCCACAGAATCGGGTAAAAACACAAAATGTGCCATGTATAAAACACTCACCGGCTGCCGTCATTAAAAAAATGCACACATTTACTTTGTTGTGCGATTATGTTGTGAACAGTTTCCACCTAGTTACTACTTAGAAACCCCAGAGACATTCACACAGTGCCTTCTGTTTCTTTAGAATACAGCAGAAGTCAAGTCACACAATCAGATTGGACTTGATATTCTTTCAGCTATAGGATTGTGTAATATGGTCAAAAAACTATATCAAGATTAAAAAAAAAATCAAATCAGTCAAGATCGATAATTATCACGATAAATGTCACATTGTTTGTTTAAATTCAAAGACTGAAGGTTGTGGTTTTAAATTCTTTATGGGCAAATGATGACAAACACTTGATACAGAGCAAAACATATTGATTGTTGTCATACCTCCTCTCTGTGCTACACAATACATAAGCAATATATATTTCCAAATTTTTTATTTTTGCTTTATTGCGATGGATCAAAATTATATTGAGATAATTGTTGTTATTGATCACTGAGCTCTACTTTCAGCCGTTGAAGAGGCGTACTGAAGGTTACCTACCAGCTCCTTAGCTTCAGATGAAGCTGGAAATCTAACCCTAGCTAACAAACCTCATTTGAAGAGGGTGCTTGTTTCCATTTGCACCATATGGGAAATATATGTTTAATTAATTAGTTCATAATTAGGCATTAACAGCTAAATCCCAGATAAGAGATAATAGATAGAGCTGTGATATTAATGAAGAATTTCTAGTAAGTTATTTAAACAATGTACATTTATCGGTTTTTGAGATATGACCATTCCTCCTCCTCCTCACTCGGTGGTACCAGTGTGCATTATCAACACAATTTTAACCAAATGAAATGAAACGTGACGATGTCATCACAAGCAGAAACATAGAGGCTTTAGCTAGCATATTCTTTATTTTGCTAAAAGAAATAAAGAGGTTTAACTCCACCTGGTGACTTAGTGCTCTGTGATGAGCCTGTAGCAGCCTATATATACACACACACCATAATATTGTGTATCATGTATTTTAGTCTGATAGTGAACTGACAACAGGTCAGAGCTAGCTGTGGTGTGTGTGTGTGTGTGTGTGGAGGCTTGGCAGGCTATGAGCTCTGTGTGGAGTGAAGGTCAGAGCCGTCCTCTGGCTATAATGGGCACACTGTTGAAGCCATGTGCAGAATGACACAAAGCAGCAGAACCACTGCGGCAGATAACAATCCAGTGCTGCCTGTCGGGCTTGTGTTGAACAAGACTAAAGCAGGACTGTGAATAAAAAGCTTGGCCCAACATTAGAGCAGCATCCGTGGGCTAAATCCCTCTTGATCCATCGCTCAGATGCATCTTTTGATTGTTTCTCTTAAACAAATTATTGAGCGGAGGCGGTACTCGTGGAGCTGTAGTGATTATTAGAGCAGTGACTAATGAACTACAGCATTTAAACAAGTAATCTGGGTTTTCTAACCCCTCACACTAAAGGACAACTGAACTGAGTCATATTTTATTTGTAGAAACTAAATGAAGCCACTTTCCAACCAGAATGTCGAGGTGGAGCTCATACCTTCTCCAAGGCCTAACAGTCCACGTAAATTCAAGAGCCACTACAATATCACACTCAGATATCAGTCTTTTAAATGTAGCTGATTTCTTTCATCAAGATGCATGAATGACAAATAAGGGCAAATATTAAAAAAAAAAGAAAGAAAATGGGGAAAAATGTTAAGTTTGTCTCAGTTCTATCTAGAACCGACAGAGAGGATGCTGGAGTTTTTCAAAGTGAATATGCACTGATGGGTTTTCATTTTTGCTAAATCCCTAAAAGTGGTTTTGAACTGGCAGAAGTGCAGGACTGTCCAGTCTATTCTGGGACCAGTTTCAGTTTGCTAAAAGCCTGTTCAAACCAACAGCAACAGTCACATGTGTGGGCAGAAAAAAACGTCAAACAAACAAATCCAGCATTTTCTTTTCAGCTGTGACATCTTTGTGGTGTTTTTTGTCAGTGCACAGCGCGAGTCCTTCAATCATATCTGACACTCTCACACGATTTAACCATATAAAACTTATTGAGACATATTGATCACCATGATCTCCAAACTAGAATTATTCTCCTCCTTAGTTCTTGGCCTACTTTTAACATTTCTGCTCTGCTTTTGAAGGCCATTGCCGGCTGAGGTTTTGAGCTGATGGAATCATATTGATCTTGACACTTACAATGAATCTGTTGATACCAAACATGTTATGCTAGCTCACATAGAAAGAGACTAATAATCGTTCCAGAGCTCCACATCTCAGTGCAAAATGTTTGCTTGCAGTAACTTTTCCTCAAAACTTCATGAACTCACCTTGATTCACGTCCTCAGCAACAAATGAGGCACCAGCCGTTAAACTCTCAGGGGCTGTTCCTGAAACCGAGGAGCAGGTGTTTCATGACGTTGAGCTTTGCCAGGTAATATAGATAAATAGACCATATTGAAACTGTTAGTAATGCTCACCTCTCCTTTGAGAGACACCTGTTAAAGCTGTTGTCTTTCTTTCCTTTCCCATTTATTTTCCCACCTCCTGTGGTATCTCTATTTGCTTGGAGAAGACATGACAATGGCACAGGTGCTGCAGCCTCAGGCCCTGAGGCTTCACTCTGCTCATGAGCTGTGTTCAGCAGTGCTCAGGTGGACTAAACCATTGTCCGTCCTTTGTAGGGGGGGTGAAAGGGAACACAGAGAGCCTCCATTTTGGAAAGGGTCGATTTCTCAACTGTTTTACCCAGTTACATTTTATTTTACATGTGAGAGTAATTTTCTTAGATATCAAAATACTTGCAAACAAAACAATCTTTTAATATTTTATTTTTAATTTATTTATTCTGAAGGTCCCATTGAGATATCAAGGAAAAATAGAAATAAAAACAAATAAAAGAATAAAACAAACATATACAAAGCAAACAGACTCAGACAGAACGGACACAGGGACATACAGGAGTCAATGGCAAAAAACGAATTATTGAGAATACAAAGCAGATTTGAAAAGTGATGACATCGTTCTATAAAAACGAAAAGTTTTTAAAACATGCAAAAGAAGATAACAAGTCCCATTTGGTCCAGGTTTGTTAGGGGCCCTCCACCATTAGGGCCCCTCGGTAGTCAGTCCCACCTTTCCTCTCACTATGATGCCCCCTGAAGACAAGTCTGGAGTTTACAAAGGCCTGAAACAACAGCACAGTAAAAACACAGTACAAACAGAATGCATGTCAGTGGGATTTATTATTATGTGTCTTATCATAAAATTGCACATCTACACAACAATTACAGGAAGGTTTATAGAAAACCTGCAGGTTAGAGATCAAACCAACTGATGCATTTTCTCCTCCACATTAAAACACACTCGCTGTAGAAAAGCTTCATCTGTCTGTGCCGGGAACCATTAGCATTTTCATTGATATCTTGCAGCGCTGCAGTGGGCACTTGTTTCCAGGGTGATCTGCACGTGTTTGCAATGTACCACTCCTCCAGCGCTGTGTAATCACCCGCTTGTTTCGCCTTTCAGTGATTTGTTCAGCCTTATCATGAACAGTGAGCAGATTCCTAGTGTTTACACCATTTGACTTCTATTTTTAGACCTTCTCCTATAAGGCGCACGTCATAAAAGCTACTGATCTCTGAATGCTGCAGCCCAGAGCCGAGTGGAGGAGAGAATCTATCACATCAGCCAAAACTGAACTGCTGGTTTTGGCACCTTATCAATGCGAAGCCAGAGAGGCAATTAGCATAATGATTATTTTCACATCACGAACACAGTAAATGAAGCCACAAGGAAATGAAGAAATCCAAAATCAACCCTTATTCATTTACCGTTAAAGTGCGGAGTTGTGTTGATGCTGCTCAGCATGACAGTGCACATATCAGTCAGCTGGCTAACAAGTAATGCTGTATCATGTTCTCTGTGTGTGCAGGACACAGCAGGCCAGGAGCGATACAGGACCATCACCACCGCCTACTACCGCGGGGCCATGGGCTTCATTCTCATGTACGACATCACCAATGAAGAGTCGTTCGGTGCCGTGCAGGACTGGTGAGTCATCTTGGTCTGTTTCTGACCGTTTGAAAAGGCCTGTTTGGGTTATCCTGGTATGAGCTCCAGATCATGTCCAGAGAACTTCCTGTTTGTCTCCATAATGCTGCAGTCAGTTGATGTCCTGCCCGCTTGATGTTAAACATTTTGAACAGCTCCCCACGTCCCTATATCATCCTAACAGACACAGATTCTCTCTCTGTGTTTGTGTTTGTGACCAGGAACAGGTTTGCAGGAACTGTCGACATATACACAGGATATTTATTACCACAATAAGTGCAGAGATGTATAAACAAAAAAATATGTGCAATGAGGAAATATGAAGATATGAAGTGCAAGTGAATAAAGGATCAAAGGGGTAGGGGACTCCAGTATCCAGGGGCAGAGTCCGGTAAGGGAGAGGGGTGAGGAGGGGATATCTGGGGAGCAGGGTGGCTGATTGAGTTGGCTGAGGGAAGCAGGTATAAGCCGGTGATCCTGCGGCAAGAGGAGGAGAAGATTGAGTTAGTGAAGAGTATAGGCAGGAATACAAAAATCACAACAAAAAAAATTCTGAACAGGACTGGTAAAGTTCAGCTGGAGAGCAACACCACAAGGTGAGAAGATGTTATGGCAAGGAGGTGAAGATCGGGGCTTTATATAGCAGGAGGCAGTGGCCTCCTTATCCCATTTTACTTCAGTAAAAGTACAAATAAGTTGTCAAAAGACATCTCAATTAAAAGTATTAACTTTTCTACTTGAGTGAAACTAAGCTCTTGCTTTGAACAAAAGGCTAAAAGTATTCTAAGTAAAAGCACTTGCCGAGTGTAGCCTATTCCCTAATGCAATAATCTACCACTTCAGTAACTGTGCCTGCTGTATGTTTTCTTATAATCGACTCTATCACATTCAATATCAATGCTGCAGATGATACTACTGTTATATTAATTAATGGCTGAGTCTGGAATCCATCCCAGGTGTTTCTTCACCAATGAGCTGCTGCAGGAGGCGGGGTCTAATGTTACCTGCCAGCTCTGATTGGATCAATGGACCATTTCCCCTCGTTATTGATTACTTTTAAAAAATATATAAAAACAAATGTGAAAATGTTACGCAATGCATTGTAAAAATGAACGTGAAAAGTACATGAAAATAAATCTACTTACAGATACTCTAAAAATGTACAGTTATAAAGTAAATGTACTTTGCTAAATCCCACCAATGGTAAGAGGTGAGTAGTTAGTTTCCAGTGATTGGTGGGAGAAGCAGGAAGTGATGGTGAAGCCTGGACAGCAGCTTAGACTGAGGAGAGTTCAAACAGAGCAGGGACGAGCAAAAACATGGCACGTACCAACCAAGCATCAGTGGACCAGAACACCAAGCCACATCTCATAATCCCAACAGTCTGTCTCTAATATTTGTTTGACAGACTTGTTACGTAGTGTGTTTGTGTGTGAATCTACTCCAGACGTGGGGGGTCTAGGGGGAACTTGCAAAGGTCATGGCTGTGGTCCATTGAGTCACCCCAGCGTCTGTGGGCTGAACAGTGACCCTGAGCCCGAGTCCAACTGTTCGGTGAATTACGATGATGCATTCGTGTCTAAACATGGCTTAGTAGGTGGCGCTCGATCAGCTGCGAAAACTGGGTTTCTGGGTTAGATTTCTCACCGTAAAAAACAAGTACGCTCTCATCAGAACAACCACGACAGCACAACAGCTTTGTAGAAACAAAGTTCTGCCATATAGAGATCCTACACCAGGACCCTGCACAGGACTTGTGGTGAAAAACTGCCATTTCCCATTTTATTTACACCCTGCCACCATCCTGCAGTAATCCCCCACCCCCCCTGCTGCAGAGAGATTATCGAAGCACCGAATGAGAGAGGAAAGATTTTCTGAATCATCATCTGCAAACTACAGGGAAATAATGATATGACTCATCCAGGCTCAATGGAGAAAGTGGTATTTTTTCTCCACCTGCATGTCACTGAGTTTGCTTCCGATTGTTGGACAGTGGCAAAGGCGATTAAGGCCAGTGTCTGCTCAGCCTCCGTCACTTTGCTTAGCAGCATTTGACAGCTGCTTAAACAAGCCCCTGACACGGCCGGAGCTGCATTTACCCCAACTGAGCACACACTTAAAGCCCTGTATTCTGAAATAAGGAATGCAATGTTTAACTCAATACTGGTACAGGGATCCTGCAAAAAAGGTTTTGTGCAACAAAGCAGTGCAGGGGACCAGAGAGCAGATACAGTGAAAATCATTTGCACAATAGAGGACGAACCAGCGTTCACACTGAAGACATTAGGGGTAAAAATAGCCATCAGTTAATATACATGAATTTTATTTTAGGCTCAGCTTTAACATGAAACCAGACGTGTTCCCATGTCTCAGTTGCACTTCGCTCATAATTAATTTTACCTAACACTTCTTCATGTGATGAAATCTTAATCATTTCATTAATCTAGTCATTTAGCGTTAGACATTTTTCCAGCTTTCAATCTTAAAACACTGAATTTACTATCTGTTGTATTCGGTCTCATTGGACTCTATTTTTTTGGGGATGAATTGTGTTGAAATCCTTGACATTAGCAGCCTTATTTGTAATGAAATGAATTTATAAGTGAGAAAAACGGTGCTTTCTGGTGAAAAGAGGTCGCTGCCAGACACAGCTAATATAATATAAGACCCATTTGACACTTTAATGGAATACTGCCGTCTGTGAGGGGGATGTTAATTAATGGAGCCAAGTGTGTCACTGGCAGCAACAATCCTGGAGCGTTACCTGTGAGCATTTCAACACACAGTCTCGTCTTTTTACCCTTCATATAAACCAAAATCCTTATTTTTGTGGGTTTTTTGCCACAGGCTTTAATTCCACTTTCTCTTTCCCTTGTTCCTTGTGACAAGGTTGGAGCAAAAAAAAAAAAAAGGGTTTCCATGGCAACGGCTCCTTCCTCGACGGTGGCTGGATTAAGCTTGTGACGTGCTCATTTCCTGCCTGTGACAGAGTCGAGACAGGGAAATATGATAACGCTGGCATTTAAAGAGGGAAACAAATCTATCAAATCATTTGCGAAAAGATTAATTTCATTACGACAACAATGTTAAAGGATCTGCTTCTTTTTAATTCACCATCTGTCATTTTACCACTGGTAAACACAGACCCACTACACCCTGCATGTGGAGCGTGTTGTGAGATGTGACACAAGAGGCTTCCTGTCAGTTTATATTATCTGAAGTGGGAGTCTAAATGATCCACATCTGACCTGCTACAACAAGACAGAACTGGACAGAGAGAGGAGCGCTAACCTCATGCTGTCCCCCCCTCTCTGAGACATTGTTTCTTCTCCTCTTTCTTTCCTCCCCTTTTCAGCCCGTAGTATGTTCACTGCCCTACTTTCAGACTGCAACACCACAGGAGGAAAATGTGTTCCTTAAATTCCTTCCCATATTGTGTGTGCAGACAGCAAAACAAAGTGTGAAGTGCATCCCCTTTGTGTGTGTTTATCTGGCAATAGATGATTTTACATATATCATCTAATAGTTTATCTGGAATGTATTTTGTCACCCATGTCCACTTGTTTCCACCAAAGATAATGTAAAATCTACTGGATGGATCACCATGAAACATAGGTGAAGGATGTGGTATTGGTCAGAGAAGAACATGTTCAATTTTAGTGCATCCATCCAGTAGCTTTCGTGTAAAGCTGATGAATAACAGACAAAATATTGAGCTGCTTGTTGTTAGTGCATCCTCTGTATCATTAGTTATTATCAGGATTATGTTGCCCATGTCTCACTAATGATGCCAATAAGCTGTGCAGCAACAATATCTGATAATATATAGGCTAACAAGCTTCCTTCCCTTGTACAGTTTACAGAGGTCATAAAACTAGTGTAGAAAATAGAGCCTTATAATTCAAGGGCTCTGGAATGTGTGATAAATATCAGAGTCACAAAATAGAAATACCAACCTACATCAGAGCAGTGATTTCATATTTTCAGTACACAGAGACAGCTGACCCACTTTCCCACCGCTGCCATCAGTGACTCAAATATTACACAATGATGAAATGACTCTGGTCCAAATGGCCGACAAACTTTACATCATGTCCTCCCATCTGCCATCTTCCATGTCTGTGTCCAAAGGCTCCCGTCCAATTAGAGGTGGCAGGAAGTTTTGTGACACTTTCAATCAAACAGAGCAGCAGTGTTAATTTGACCGTTTTTTTTGGTGTGTGTGTGTGTGTGTGTGTGTGTGTGTGTGTGTGTGTGTTTCTGATTCCCTGCAGGTCGACCCAGATAAAAACCTACTCATGGGATAATGCACAGGTGGTGCTGGCTGGGAATAAATGTGACATGGAGGAGGAGAGAGTGGTCTCGGTTGATAGTGGCAGACTGCTGGCAGAACAGCTGGGTAAGAGCAACATCCACCCCCCTGTGTGGTTTTCATATCGGACATTTTGGGGGCCTAAGGCTTAAAGGGCCTTGGATCGCTTGGTGACGTTGTAACCTTGGTATTCTTGATATGATAGAGAACACACAAAAGAATGAAAGGGAATTAAAAGTGTCCAAGTTTACTTGCAGAATAAGGTGATGAACAAAAACTGACAGTTCAACAATGCAGATGAGCAACAGCAAAAAACAGGATGAAAAAAGTCCAAAGAAGGAAACAAAACTCACAAACCATCAGGACTCGGACGATAATTAAGACAATATCTTGTCTTAATCATATCTATCCTATTATTATTGTTGTTTTTTGGCTTTTCCTGTCTCTTCATGTTCTCACGTTACTCGCTCTTCCTCCTCCCCAGGTTTTGAGTTCTTCGAGACGAGCGCCAAGGACAACGTCAACGTGAAGCAGACCTTCGAGCGTCTCGTCGACCTAATCTGCGACAAGATGTCCGAGAGCTTGGACACGGACCCGGCCGTCACCACGGGAGCGCCCACTGCCAAACTCACAGACACTGCTCCGCCCATGCAGCAGCCCGGATGCAACTGTTAGTAACGTTCTCTGGACTGCCGCTCAAACCCAGTTTAGTAGTAGAATAACAAAACGCTGTCGTATTATCTCTCAACTTTATCACCTTATATCAAGAGAAAAATAAACAGACAAACACACATGGCTGTTACAAAATGTGTAACACTACAGGATATCTAGAATATAGAGACACTATTGTCATTCTTTGGCTGGTTAGTACGATTATAAGCCAAGTATGTTTGATAAGGCTGGATATAGTTCATAGTCCTACTGTACAGTTAATCCAGAAAACCTTTAAAAATCTTTAAGACCTAAAATAATTATAATATAAGGGATAAAATCAATGAGTGCTTTAATAATGATTTCATTTTTATTTTTTGTACAGTATTTTCCCTTTTTCCTTTTCTAGGATTATTTTCTCCTAAAGCTGCCAAATCAGTGATTTAGTGCACGATAGGACGTAGCGGATTTGTTGTGTGTAGCGAGTGTGTGTTCTTGTGAGTGAGTGTGGGGTTTGCATGAGTGTGTGTTATCGTGTCTGAGTCACAAACGAGTGGAACTTGGCCATCTTAAAAATCATCTACCTTGGAATTTAAAAAAGTGGCCTTTTAGCATCTCCAACACGGCCTCTGTAAGTCCCTCTGTTAGCCTCTTACTTTTCGGGAATTAGTCCAGTATGTGTAACGTTGATGTAAGTACTACTCCATGTTTTGCTGTCCGTAGATGTGTGATATCTCTGGTAAGTAAAATGTGCTTAGCCTCCAAGACGACCCCTTTATACTTTGATGCGATGAGCATGCCGCCAAAAAGTCACTCACACTGTCTGTGCTGTTTCATCTGAAGAGCCTTACCCCGAATCTAACCATCCTCAACTCCACGTGATAGCAATGATCCAGCATTTAAATAAAAAATAAATCTCACACTGCACAAGACAGTGCAGTGTGAGATACATAAATCAGCTCTGGCATGGAATAAACAGCCATATATTTAAAAAGCATTATTTCATTGTTCCGTCCGCATGCTAAAGTTTCCTGTCTGTGCTGTTAAAGTCCCTCCTGAAAGAAAAATCTCACTAAGCTGCTTAGAAACAATGATTCAGTATTAAGGCCAATTAAAGGGAAAAAATCGGAGATTTCTAGAGTAAAGTCATTTTTGGCTTCGTGTCATGTTGGATGGGGAATATGAGAAGATCCAAATGAGAAGGTGGAGCCTCTTGTTAAGTTGTACTTTACATCTGTGGGATATTCAAAGAGATTTTGTCTTTTCCCAAGAAACAATGAGACTAATCAACATTTTGGATCCAGAATGAGTGAAACTCTCCTTGCTGGTTATTTCCTAAAAGATATTTAATATTTTTTTCTTTATTTTTGCAGTATTCAGAATTTTTTCTCATAAAATCACAACTTTATTCTCCTAATATTACCACTATATTTTCGAAATCACAGGTTATTTCCCCTATAATATGGCCTTAATACTCTGCTACACAAAAATAGCTCTGACATACAGTAGTTTAAAATTGGAAGCTTCAATGGAGAAGATACTATTGAGATCTTAATAACTTAAGTCTGTATAGTAAAACTCTATAGTTTAATTTAAAATCCAGAATGTCTTTTTAGGTCAGCAATAAAAAAGAAAATAGTGCCAAATCATTACAGTTCCTTTAGCATCATTGGTTGTTTGTTGCATAGTTGAATAAAAGCTAAAAAAAAAATTGCATGAAGTCAGTCCTGACTTATCTATGTAGATTTATATAATAATAATAATAATAACAATAATAATAATAATAAGATAGTGTATATACATCACTCTATGTTACAGATCTTAGGAGCATTGTCATGGCAATAGCTGTGAGATGCAATGGGCCAATAAGTGCAATATTTTATGAATTAAAACCCTGTACATAGTCTCTCCCGTCCGAGAGTACAATGACTCTGTGTGCAGGATGTGAGTGAGTGGCTCTGAAACTGATGTACAATCTCTCTAAGAATAAAGGAGTGTGTGCTTCAGCCACTGAATGTGTGACTGTGTGTGTGTGTGTGTGTGTGTGTGTGTGTGTGTCTTGCGTGTGTGTACCTGCCATATTGAAGAGACAAATTACGTAATATATTGTATTGTTTTGTGTATACCTTTTGTACAAATGTATTCACGTACTAAATGCTGTTCCTGCTAACTGTTGGGTGTTGATTGAAGTTGTATTATCATGTCAAAAATGCAGTGTTGTTGTGAAAGGTAACTTAGTCAGGAGGAAAAACTTAGTCCATGCCATATGCCATACTGATGTAATAATAATAAAGAAAACAAAAAAACAAGGGGATGCACATTAACTAGTTCAGAGATCCTGCGCATATGTGTGTACACGTGCTCGGTGCGTGTGCATCTGTGTACGTGTGTGTGATATTCTCATTTTGTGAAAATAGCCATGAAATGAATTATCGTGTTGATCAAAAGTCAAGATTCATTTCATAGAGGAAGAGTTCACGTAGCTGTGCAGAAAAATGTCACAAATGTCATGTTAGAAAACTAAGACTTCACATGTAACTGAGTATATTTGTTTCTTGGAGTGCAAGCAAAGTAAGAAGTATGTTTTTGAGATTATAGGAAATAAATCAGATTCTATCAGCGGCTCCCTGTCTGATCTCTCTCACCCTCTGCTGACTGGAAACAGAAAGGAGGGATTCAGTGTCTCAGTGTCTCAACAGTGTGTGTTGTGTTTCTGCTGATGTAGCACAGGAGTCTTGTTCCACTTCTACAGGGATTGTACGCCACCTAGTGTGCCATCGATGTGCCTACAACAACGAGATGTGATGGTGGCTGATGAATGAACATTACAGTATTTTTACTTAAATATTAGTGAGGCATTTCCAGTGGTGTAATGTTACCAAGTACTGTAGTGAAATTTTGAGGTACTTTTTCACTTTTCTCGACTACACCACTACTACAACTACTACTACTAGAATTTC
Organism: Hippoglossus stenolepis; assembly: GCF_022539355.2. Taxonomy (NCBI): domain Eukaryota; kingdom Metazoa; phylum Chordata; class Actinopteri; order Pleuronectiformes; family Pleuronectidae; genus Hippoglossus; species Hippoglossus stenolepis. The sequence continues at coordinate 19,027,535 of NC_061491.1, forward strand.
TGTGGAAAATATGATCCTTTCTATGCCACTACATTAATGTTACTTTGCATATGAACGTTTTAAATGTAAGACTTGATGCACTGTTTCAAATAAATATGCCCAACAGTAATATTTAATGACACGACACCATAAGTGTGTTTGCTCAAGCAATGTATTCAAGTACTTTCAGGTATTTTATGTTACTTTACACTTCTATCACATTTCAGAGCCAATATTTGTACTTTTTAAGTATTTATCTGAAAGATGCTTGTTCATGGAAGATTTAGAATTGACCTATAACACACTTGTTGAGTTTGTGATGCCCTGTTGAATAATTAATAACTAATTTAAAGTCGTAACAGAGATGAGGTAGTTAATAGTATCGTCAACGGCTACAATATGAAATGCTGCTTACAAGGTAAAGGGATCAGGGATAATTATCGGAAATATAGTACTGAGAGTGCATACTGCTGCTTTTTCGGCATTTTTACATTCTCCCCACTAACATAGCTGTACTTTTACTTCAGTAACATTTTAAATGTATGATTTGGGTATTTTTACTTTGGGAAGCTTTGTACTATTACTTTTGCTATCAAAAACAACACCTACTCTATAAATACACTAAAACACCTATTCTAATTTTAGTCAATGTACCAAATTTATACTGTTGTTTATCAACCTGAATATTTACGCTACTATTGAGGAACTAAATCAATCTTTGGTGGGAAAACTATGATTAAAAGCTCTTTTGATATCCAGTTCTAGCTGAGATCCACAGATTTACTGCTCATGTCACTCAGCTGTTGCAGTAGATTGAAAGTTATGCAGTGGTTCACAAACAGAGTAGTTCTCATGGACGTTACAGTTATTTGCAAATGAAGTGTAAGAAATTAGGCATAACATACACATATGGTACATGAATATGGTTTTGTTAAAGGAAAAATATTTCAAGCAGAAAAAGTACAAACCTCACACACTGGAGTATTCTGTGTGGACAAATTAAAACGCCAAATATAGAAAGTACAATCAGGATTTTTGAAAGTCTCCTCATGGTGTCGTCTCTTTAAGCAATAAAACAACAAAACAGACTGCATATTAGTCTCTGTATCAAAGACAACAACAAGCCAGTGATTAGGCAGAATCAACCCATGCTTTTATTTAATCCATTGCATATAAAAATTGTTTTTTTTCCTTTTTCATTTGTTTTTTACATAAAGTTGTATGATCTACAGTGCTATCCAATAGACTGCAATTAACAAGGAATCCATTAAAATAACATTTTAATTGTCCTGTGAAACTTCCAGACAAGTTGGCATTCTAAAGACATAACCCAAAAAATAATTGTCCTGAAGACCTTTTTAAGTTACAGTTTGTGTTTTTCCTTTCATACCATAAAAAAATAGAACACATAATGAGAAAAAAACCCACTGTTTCCATTGGTCCAGGGCTGTTTAGAATCTACAGTATGTGTGTCAAAATAAGAGTCCCTCTCTTTGTGGGACAATGATGTCACTCACCCTCCCAAATCCCACCCTCCAGACCCCTTCACTACACAAATATACTAAACCCTTCTCCTGCCCAGGCAGAAGGATGTCAGTGGTTTTGGATATTGCAAGTTATGCGAGTGGAAGTGTGGGCCGAGCACAGATAAGCAACACACCGTCAGTGTTTCAGCCATAATTAATGCAGCAGTGGCTGAACATGCAGATGCGTCTCAAAGCCTCGGTGCTTCACGGTCCAACTGCACACTCCTGTAGCACCCCATTCAGTGTTTGTAGCTGTGACACAACCGGGGCGGATGTGGACAACGCTGCAGCAACTTCACACACACACACACACACACACACACACACACAATCGACGAAAGAGGCAAAGTTACTCCCACGTTGTCCACATCCAACCTGCGGAGTCACGTCTTTGAGCGTATAGTGGCGGGGTGTAAAGGAGGCGTGAGTTGTTGCGACCAGGTCTACAGCAAACGGGACTCTTCCACATCCAGCTATCGGCCACACGTCACTCAAGTAGTAAATCTCTGACTTGCAGTTGACCTGGATCTCTGCACCGACGACGTGTTTTTCCCACCCAGTGCCACACTTTTTGATGCAAAATTGTGTTTGGCTGCAACGGTAAAAGGCAACTTTTTTTTTTTTTCACCCCACACACAACAGGAGATCAGGCCAACCCAAGCCAGGAGATTCACTAATGCAGCAAAAAGAGAGAACTAGAAAATAAAAATAAATCAAAAGCTTAAGTAAATTACATGCGTTGAATTTAAGGCACAGCCCATGGGCCAAGGAACAGCTTCTTTTTTTAAAAAACAATTTGGCTTTCCCCCTCTCTTCACCGAGCTAGCTCTCAGATAAGCAACATGTCGATGGATCATTTTTTTTTACACTGAAGCTCATGTGTAATAAACATTCTCTCAACAAGAGGTACGTAAATACAGCCACACCATCACCAAAAGGGATGATAAGAATCAACCATTTACAACAAACGGCATTATGATAGTAATAACATTAATAATTATATATTATATACAGCACAATAAATATATGTTTGTAAACAGCGATAAAACCAGAATTTTTTTTTTATTACAGGTAAGGGCATCGGGTGAGGATGAAAAAAAAAGAGAGAAAAAAAATCTTGGCACAAAATAAAAGATTAAATAAAAAGTTTTGAAATGACACAAAATAAAAACAAGCACTCGTTAAAAAAAAAAAGCAGTGTGCAGATTTTCAAGTGTTTTTTTTTTTCTTTTCGTTTTTTATCCTTTTGTTGATTTTCTATATTTTATGTACAAGTGAGAAAGAAAAGTATATTTGGGTATTGTAACTGGTAAGCCTGTACTGGTCTATGCTACAGTGAGATATTTACTGTACCAACTTTATATTGCAAAAAAACAAACAAACAAACAAACAAAACAATTCGACAAATAGAAAAATATAGCAATAAATAATAGCATCAGGTGTAAAGTGAAAAAATGATAAAAACATGAGAAAGAATGAAGAGTCACTTGGCCGAGGTGTAAGACAGCATTGCTCAAGAATGCATGAGTGAGTGTTTTGGCGTGTTTAAACGTATAAAAAGAATGGAAGTGGTGATATATGAATATATCAGTGCATTAGAGTATCTACGTAGAGGATAGACTCGTGTGACGACCACGCAATGAAGCTGATTGTCTTGTCGAGAACAAAGACAGCCATTGAGTTTAATGTTGTGATGGCAAAATTAAACGTAAAATGAAAATAAAATGAATGGAGATTAAGGAAAAACGAGGAGGCTGAAGACGAGCGGGTGTGAGGCTGTTGGTGACGCGCACGTCAAATAAAATGTGCGAGAGAAATAAAAGAAAGGAGAATAAAAGGCTTTGATAGCATTGGTATAAAATCACCAAGTAATTTTTTTTTCTATTATTATGTTACTATTTCTGTATACTCGGAGCACTAATCAAGCGTCTAAAAAGAAGGTGCTTTTTGTATCGACTACAAAGCATTGCATTGTCTCAGAATGTGTTCAAAAAGAACTGCAGGCAACGATAAGGAAAAATTTAAAGGCGTCATCCACATCATAAAACAATTTCAATGAGAGCAAAGCACGGGACTTCGGGTCTCTGCTTCCTCACCAAAAGTAAATCCAAATTTCCGCTCACAGGACTAAACCAAATATGAGTACAGTGGTACAGGGAGAGTATAAATGCTATTGGAGCACCTCAGATCACTCCTAATGTAACCCGGCTGGAAAGACACCCCCCTTTCAGAAACACTGGATGTATGCGACTCATTTCTCCCCGGAAATAAAATTCCTCGCTAACAAAAGAAAAACCAAGGACTTGCAAAAGTAAAGTCTAGAAAATATCTGACTCTTACATACAGTACAATAAAAAAATGAAAGAGGTCTAGGACAGCGTCAATGGCTGTTTAGATTTGAGCTTTGTGTCAGTCAGGTTTTCAAGGAAGACAACCACATCAGAGATGTGTCTTGAAAAGCTCCCCCAGTGTGCTGCAGCTTTCGTCTCCGCGGCGTCCCGTCGGCTTTTCAGCAAGAACGCCAGGAGTGCGCCTCCTAATTTGTAGCGCGGAGGAAATGACCTAATCGAGAGGGAGATTCTCCTTGAACACACCGGTAACGTCCGTGTGGAGTATGGGCACTTGATAAAAAAACACTGCTAAACAGGCAAGGCTGAGACGAAGCGGAGGGAAGGAAGAGGTGATGTCATGTATCTGAACTGTTCATCCGTGTGCTAAACGTAAGGATTGTAAAAGGGAGGGGGTGTAGAATTGAAATACAGACACACCACTTCAGTACGAATGGGAATGGAAAGGTGTTTTCCTGAGTGCAAAAAAACTTGAAGAAGTACCGGTGGGCGTGTCTGAACAAAGCTGACGGGAGGAGTGGCCAAGGTGGAGAGCAGCGAACGCTTTGGAACCATAAACATAGATGTATAAAAAACACAGACAGACTCCACAAAACCCAAAAAATATTCTATAAATAATCATCTGTAATTACTAAGAAGAACAGTTAATCAGGTGCTGTCTATAAACTGCTATGTGTCGGGGGATTTCTCCTTGTCCTCCTCGTCCTCTTCCACCTCTGCTACCTCTTCCTCCTCCACGCACGGTTGCGAGCAAGGTGTTTTCTCCTTTTCCGCCACCTCCTCCTCCTCCTCTACGTCCTCCCCCACCTGTTCGTCCAAAGGAATCTCAGTGGATTCAGAGTCCTGCGTGCAGAGTGTTTTAGAGTCAGTACAGCTGTTGTCCTCCTCTTCCTCCTCCTCCTCATCCTCTTCTTCTTCTTCCTCCTCCTCCTCCTCTTCCTCCTCCTCATCCTCCTCCTCCTCCTCCGGCTGGCTGCCACTGTCTTTCTCAGTGTCCGACTCCCCGTCCTCCTCCAGGGTGAGCTCAAACTGGAACTTGTCCCCTCCTGGGGGTCGACTGCCGTCCTCAGGATCGTCCAGCACAGGAGACGGACTCTGGGGGATGGTGCTTTGGTACCACTCCCTGTTGTCTTCCAACGTGTCCAGGATGTCCTGGGCGTCCGGGTGGACCAGGTCAGCCCACGTCTCCCACAAAGGGTGAACGATATAGTCTATGAAACCAACCTACAAGAAGCAAAACAGATCATTCAGTGCTTGTCTGAGCGCAGTTGGCATAAGCATGAACAGCACATCTGTGTGTCCGTGGGCACTACCTGGCTCTTTTCTACTGAGGCGTTGTGTTTGTCACACATAGGGCTGATCTCCATGCCCCGGTCCCTCTCCCGGTCACCCTGGGTGAAGAACTCCTCCATGATGCGGTCCGTCCACTGCCGGTACAGCTGCAGGGGCTTGGTGGGGTTGCTCAGGTCCGCACAGTGCACCATGTTCTGGAGAACCTGAGTATAACAGACAGCAAGGTGTAAAACACAGAACCAAGGGACGCCACTTGTTCCATTATGTAAGGTATGCTGAAGCACGAGGGTTCGGTCGAAGCATCATTTATATTAGAGGGTGGCTCAGGACGCAATTATCTGTCCGAACCCGATGACTAACCAATGACAACCCGAAAGGTCTTCAGTTTTTACTGTCCAATCCAGAGACCGACATTTTCAGTGATTACAGGCGTTTGTGGTGTAAAAAATCAAGTAGATAACCTGGCAGATGTGACCATTTCAAAATTGCAGTAATTGCCCAACAGGTCTCGACGGGTGCAAAATATCAAGCTAAACTTCTGCAAGTAGTTAGTGTCACTAGATGCTTTCTGCACCATACGTATTTTGCTGTGAGTTTCTGCAGTTACCAAGTGCAAACTTTTGTATACATGTATACAACTTTCAAAAATGATGCAGAAAGGTGTAAATGTGCAAGAGAATCAAAAACACAGTGATATGGAACTTGGTGCAGATTTATTCCAGCTGCTTTATTCTGACCTGTATCCTGTCAGAGTAGTTGTCCAGCAGCAAAACACCCGAGCTGGTCACCTTCTTAGTTTCCACCATCGTTTTCAGATCGGCCAGTAGATTCATGTGCTTCGACATGTCTGTTGCTAGAACCTTCGGACACCAAGAAATACGACATTAGCGTATAGAGTCTTTAATGTTCCACTTTACAGTATCACTAGTTCCCTCCCCTATAAACCTCACAGAGGAGGCGTTCAATCGTTTTACTTACGATGTCAATGACCATCTTTCTTAGTGATTGTCTTTGTTTTTTGGTCAGGTTTTGGAAGATGTCACAGTTCTCATCTTGTAGGAGCTTGAAACCGACTGCTAGGTGGTGGTTCTCCAACACGGACGAGTCGTTGTACATCAGGGCTAGTTCCGAATCTGCAGGGAAAAGACGAGAGGGGTTGTTTTAGTTTGAGGAATAGTGGTTTTCTTCAGGTTTTTAAAAGGGTACAGCTCTTCAACAGAACCAGGAGCTAATTTTCTCTGCCAATAACCCTGTCCTCATTTTTACATGTGCTGCAGTTACACATGACGCATCCAGCCCTCGCAGGAGAAAGCCCCAGCATGTTTTCCACGGAGAGGTTTCCCCCACTCTGGGTCATTTGAAGGTCCTCTAGCTGTATTTAGATTTTCCATTAAGATGCATTAGTCTTGGCCGCTGTGGAACAGAAGCAGCAGAGAGGAGAAAGGTGATCCTGCTCTGTTGCTCTGTGGCTGTCTGAATATCTGTCTGGTGGCTCCGTCCTAACCAGGATGACTCACACTGCCCCCACTTCAGGGATTCCCCATTTGGTCTAATGGGAAGATGTACAGCCACACACACACTCAAATATTTTGTGTGTTCAGTGTGTGAGACTGTGCAGTGTCTGTTTTCTGTTCTTATAAGGTTTTACTAAGTCTCTTATGTAACACTCACATTTGTAGTGTTCTCCTGTTGAAGGTGAAACCCAGCGGTCGTGTGAACTCTTGTTTAGTTTCCTCTAAATGACCAAAGAGAGGAGAGATGTGAATCCCCTCCAGCCACGACTGAGTCAGTCAGTTAGAGCAGATATAGAAGGGGTTCACTCTCTGGCTTGAGGACACTGTAGTTACTGAAACACCATTAACATAGTTAAAGGCTCGGTTCACCCACTTCTACCACTCGTCCTGCAGACAGTTTTGCTGGTGTTTTTCAAGGTTTTGAGAGATCTGTCTGTGAATTCTACCTCCACTTTACAATGGGGGTGCAGAGACAATGCAAAAATCACATTTCAATCACATCTTTCTATCTCAGCCCTCATGATTCTATAAAAAAAACAAGGTCTGTGGCTGATCCTGAGTAACAGGGACACTGATTCTGGAAAGAGATGTTGCTGCTGATTTTATTTAAATGTGAATTTAATGCAATTGGCATTTTATCACACCCTGGTTCTACACCTATGATTTTTGATTTGTTTTGTTTCATAATTTTTGTTAGTGGCATGTTATTTGATAGCCACGGTGAAGGACAGACAGGAAATGAGAAGAGAGAGTAGGGGAATGATGGGCAGTCACTGTTCCAGGAGTCAAACAGGAGACTTATGGTTTGCACACTAACCCTTCAGCCCCCGGGTCACCCACCCACTATCTTCACTTTTTCAGCAGTAAAATAAGTCTCGTCATATGTTTCCCAGTTGGAAAAACAACTGAGCCAATCAGAGTTTGTGAGCAGGATTATATGGACATTTCTTCTTTCTGTGCCAAACTCAGACAAACTGACAAAATGTCACGGATGAAACAAATATTGACCGACGTGCCGGACATTGTTAGCTGCTCTGGGCACTTGCCACCCTGCCTGTGGCCCCATAGACAGCTCAATGCAGGGATCTTTATTCTGCCTTGCTCTTCTGTATAAAAGATATGAAGACAGGAGGCTGGCATAATGAGGAGTCTTCTTAACTGCAATATAGTGACCTGAATGATGCTCTGTTACGGGGAACGAGTCCTATTAAGACCACTATTGATCTCCTCTTTGAACTCCTCTGTCTTGAATTCACATGTCACGGCCGTCATACGTGACTAAAAGCGCATGCTGGTGAAGATGTGGCTTTGTGCATGAACATAATCTCTCTATATATATTTATGCCTGTAGAGTATGTTCTAAATATGCATAAGAGTTGTGTTCAGATACAATTTAAATTGTCTGCAAAACACCACTGTGTGTGTGTGTGTGTTTGTGTGTGTGTGTGTGTGTGTATGTGCGTGCATGTGTGCCAGTGAGGCAGAGGCTATAGTGTGCATGTTCCCACCTGCATATCAGCCTGGGAGTGTGTGTTCCTGTTTGTGAATACGCACTGATAGCACCGCTGAGCCACTGACGTAGCTGTCAACGCGGCACCGAATTTAGACTCACTGGTGTTGATGAGGAACTGGTTGGAGACTCCAGGATGGTCCACGTCGTGAATTGCACTGGCAAAGATGGCAGCTAAGATCTCGAGGTCTGTGAACACAGCCTGGAGGAAAAAGGACCAAAGAAGCAAGCACAGAGGGGAGGGGAGGAAAGGAGGGCATTGATGAGAGAATCAGATCGCCGGACAAAAATATCCTTGCAAGTAAGAGCCATTGATTGGACTTGGAGCAAGAGTTTGATTGAAGCTGATTGTGGAGGCGTGGGTATGTGTATATGTCAGTGCATGTGTGTGTGTGTGTGCGCGCGCACGTGCGTGCGTGCATGCGTGTGCGGACCTCACCTCAAGGGCAGGGGTGGATAGCAGCACATGAGTCGACTGGGTGACGTCAGCAGCGTGGATGTTGTTATGGTAGGCCACATCGCCATGATAATGGTCTTCTAAGGTCATCAGGTAAGTTATAAAGGTGTCGAGTGGAATTTTAAAAGTTTTTAACATGTCCCTCTCCTAAAAAAAAAAGCAGAAAATACGAGAGGGAGTTTACAGTCAAAACAGATTCAGGATTCAACAAGAATTTATCTGGAGTGAAAGTGACGATCGTTACCTGGAATATCGTGTACATCATGACTGTTAGCGGCCGATTCCCAGAGAACTCTGAGATTTTAAAAACATTAAGGCCCCATTTATTCACATGCTCCAGCTCCTGAAAAAGGGAATAAGAAACACAATTACAGACAACACATACTTTTTCCTTTGACTTCCATCTTTTCCTTCAACAGGGACACACAAACGTACCTTAGCGAGTTCATCCTCGGTCTCAGTCTTCACTCCAAAGCGAGGGATGTTGGAGTTTGTGAGGCTGGAGGAGTGTTGCAGCTTTTTCACCCCGCTGATTTGAGACATGGGCTTGTTCGCCTTCTCCTTCTCCTTGTCCTTCTGGTTCTGAGGGTTTGGCATCTCCACTTCGTGTTGCTTGTCTGGAGAGACGCAGAAAGACATTTTTGGAAAGTGAATATGAGGACGTCTGGTTGTGTTGCACTTCATTTTTGGTTCATGCTGTAGTCGTCCAACCGGGAATAAAAATATCTGGTTTTGTTAACGTGAATAGTGGCTAGTGTGATATCATCCTGTGTCGTCACTCACCCAAGAAAGTGCTGGAGATGAACTCGGACACCTGGTTCCCAGAGCGGCTCATCTCTGACAGGTGAGTCAGCTCCCTGTTCAACATCCTCTTGAACTGGAAAAGGGACAAACACACACGCAGATGATGGTTTAACAGTTTGTAATACAGGGCAAAAAAAGAACGATGATGTTTTCCCCCCTGCCTTGTTGCCTTGTTGGTTTGTGTGTTTGTTTGTCAGACTACACAAAAACAAGTGAACAGATTTACATGAAACCTGGTGAATGGATGTGGGATGGAACAGGGAAGAACTCATTCAATTATGGGGTGGCTTTTTATTTTCCACTTTCTTTAACATTGAAAGATTTTTAGTTTTTACATTTTTTTCCAGGGAATAATTCACAGATCTTCAAGAAAAAATATATATATTTAGGAGACTGATTTCTATGAGTGTGTGCAATTTAATGCAACTTGATTGAATTTGAGGGGACTATAGGGCGCTGGCGGAGGTATGTGCCCTACTGACTTGAGCACATACGAGTATGACCTTAATTGGGTTAAAGTAATACAAAAATGCTGTTTATTCAGACTATTGTCTTAATCGGGTTAATATTGCTGTCCATGTAAAGACTGTCAATTACTTGTTTTTACAGCTGGTTCTCAGAGACACCATGTATCTATACAACTCATTAAATAAATCATCTTTGAAGAAAGACATTAAAGGGCAAACAGACATCAAGAGCCAAATAAACTTCATTCATTTTAAATGATCTCTGAGGCAAAACAAAGTGAGATACCAACATTGGGAGGTCGGTAAAACAGAAGCATCGATTTGATTAGAAATACATCATTTTAACAACATGGATCGTCCTGCTAGATGAGGCCTGTCTAGTCACATCTCAGAAGCTGTACCCAGGAAAGTCACCATTTTTAGTGCAACACACACACACACACACACACACACACACACACACACACACACACACACACACACACACACACACACACACACACACACACACACACACACACACACACACACACACACACACACACACACACACACACACACACACACAGAGAGCAGTTCAGAGGGCTACTGCCAGAAATGTACGTAATCAGAAACCCAGTGTCTTTTTCCATTTCAGTTTTCCTCTGACACGCCGTCTGCCCCTCTCTCCCTCCCACCCCTGTACCTAATTGGAGTGGCAGACCCAAATTTAGCTTCAGCTTTTGATTTGAAAACCCGAACTGATTGATGTGGAGAAGAACGCTTGAAATCAGGGATTTTCTCGAGTGGTTGCAAAACAACAAGTGTTGTAAAAGCCTATTGAGAAACAAAAACCTCTTGAACAAAGCCGCTGCATTGTCTGAATCCCTCCGCCTAAAGGTCCAAATGCATAATGTACATCTATTGATTAATCATACAGATCAATAGAGACCACTTGAAATAGACCATTACAACACTGCAGAGTGCTTACTGCGCTGTTGTGTATTGACATGCTATTGAATAACACCCACAGGTATTCACTGCGAGGCTTTTTAAAATGGAGACACATTAGGCAAACAGCCATTTGTAGTGTGCTATTGTCAGGTAATAAGAGCCAGAGACGTGGAAGAGTGACGCAAGTCCGGTACAGATATTATGAAAGATGTTATTTTAAAACTAATAAGTGTTGTTTATATAAGAAAACCACTTAAAGAAAAAAAATTATATATTTGGTTTTTTTTAATTAAAAAATGTGGGATGGCAAAAAAATAAAACGAACTAAAAAGATCCATCATTCCATTAAGAATACAGAGTGACCCAACAACTCAGACGATTGTTGATCTAACAAAGTATTCACAGAGCTCTAACAATTTCTGCTTTATTCCATGTCAGAGATCCAGTGTGGAAAAACCTTAAAAAACTGACCTTTGAATCCAAACTCACTCAAAAATACATCAAATATAATAACCTGCATATGTTTTTCTGTACAGTGAAAGCACCACGTCTACATGATTGTAATTTCAAAGTAGGCACCATCACCTCTTCCCAACACAGTTTCATCTAATGATTAACGAATCCAGAAATGTCGCACCTACGATGCACGGCCCCATGGGCGGCATGTTGTCAATGACATATACACAGTTTTTCTTTCTATTTGTGGTCATAAAATCCTGCCTCCGCATCTATGTCAACACCACTGATACACTGAGTTACAAAAAAACCAAGTTAACAAGAAACACAAGAAAATACCTGAATAATGAATTATAAAACACTGATCTGATACCACATCTTACCTTTATATATCCCCAGGACACAGAGAGCAGATAATTTGCTTCAGGCATTTTGATAAATCAACAAACAAGACCCCCCAAAAAATACAGTTCAGGTGACAAAAGCCTTCGTCAGCTAGCAAAAACAAAAACAATCCGCAGCTCTGTTCGATAAAAAAACCTCAACCCGAAGAGGATTCAGAGCTCAGTTCAGTGTAAATCAGCATTAGCAGCGCTGTAGTCCAGAAATGAAGCATTGTGTTCCTTTCCTGCAAATATCCACGGAAACGAGCCCATGTCCCAGGAAGCCGAGAGGAGTTGCAGGAATGAGACTCTCCAAAGATCCGGCGAGAGCATATCGTGACCACACACACTGGGACACACAGTGACATGTGCACGCGCTCACACACTCACACAGTCAGATACAGGAACACACTGCTGAGGTTGTGAATAATTGATGATGGAGCGGATGCTTGGTAGATGCCAAAGCACCAGGACAGCAAAAAAAAATGTTTTCCCCCAATCAACAGCTCCCAAATAGGGCTGGCTGCCCGACTGCCTGCCTGCTTCTGTGGCTATGACACAAGCTCCCATGTGAAGCGCACAGGCTGCTTCCATCGCCGTGTCACACAACAGCAGCAAATCAGGGCCAAGCAATGGCAGAAGTGTGAGCTCATAATAACCTCTGATTGGCTGGGCCTGAAGTCAGTTGAACCCCCCCTCCTTTTCCTTCAATTCCTGCAGTGCAGCGGGATATGACGTTGTGTGTGTGCATGTGTATGTGCACAGAGTACATGCATGTTTGTGTGTGCGCCAGATACATTTATATAGGATGTGTGTGTGTGCTTTTGTGTGGAGTGACCTAACCTTCTGTACAATATGGTTACCTCATCCAACACGACACAATATTAAAAAGCTGAGGTCAGCTGTCTCACTATTCATGGAAGGGTTGAGTCACAGATGATGCTAATACATGAAAAGCCCAATCACCTTGTAAAAATAATGAGCGTCACAATCATCCGATGAGGACTGCGATAGAAAGAAACCGTCCACACAGGCTGCTGCGTGTGTCACTGAGCTCAGGAGGTTGTTGCTTTAGTTGAAAACAACGATCAATACCTCACTGAAGGAAGAATCTTAATTTTCCCCATCAGTAACGGCACAGATGTTCCTACTGAAAACACTGGAAACAGCCATTTCTAAAGCTACTAATTCAACTATATTTAACCATATCCTGCTTTAATGTAATCTTAATTGACCAAGTGACAAAAATAAAAAGAATTAAGTTTGTCTTTAGTGATAAAGCATAAACTGTGTGATCCACAGGGTTCAACTGATTAATGATGAGGCAGCATGGCAATAAAGACTATAGAATTACATGTACAGGTGAAAATGTGAATATTTTTAGGTTATCATTTGTGAGGGATTATTTTTTCTATGCTTTTCACTCAATAGAGAACACATACTTTAATATTGATAGGTGACTCTTGATCACAGGCAGCTTCTACACTAGAGGAGGTCTCTTCTCTCTCTCTCTGCATGTGAGGGAACATGTGCACGTCTGTGATGGTCCAGTGGATTCATGGATTGAAAAGGGACCAAATCTGTCTCTTCCTACTTTACACCCCCCCCTGCAGCCAGCCTGGCACTGCGTGTAATTTACAGCTACGCTGAAGCAGATGAGACCACTGGCTAACTGAGATCCAGTGGCTTTGATTGACTCCGAGCCAAGCAGGACAGCACAGGCCCCCCCACAGAGAGAGAGAGAGAGAGAGAGAGAGAGAGAGAGAGAGAGACCCTTCCTATCCACACAAACTCCCTCTTACTGTCACACAAATACACACACATATTGATGGCTTAGCCAAGAGGTGTGAACACAAACTCTTGGGTAAAAATTGGAAAGTGTCACACCAAGTATAGCTGTGACTTGTGTGTAATTTGTTGTTCGGCAGAATGACCAAAAATATCCCCTCCCTGCTGTATATAGCCCACGACGCCTCCACATCTCTGCTGCAGTTGTGTCTTTTCTCACTTTGCACATTTATTCAGGCAGCAGACGCCCCCTCTCTGCAGAACACAGAGAGCTAATGGCCTTGACTGTTTTCCATGAATGTAATGCTGACTGTGAACAGTATGTAAGTCTGCTGTCCATTCAACAAAATGTGGAGAAGGAAATACTAGAACACATGAACAGTAAAAGGGTCAGACACCAGTGTGATACACTGTATAAACTAATGATGAAAAACACTGGAGGGGCCTGTGAGCTTTATATAATCCAATGGATTATATACAATGCAATGCAATTTTATTAATACCATTTAATAATGAGGTCATCAAGATGTCATTCATAACATATGATGGTGAACGATTATTTATAACCTGTAGATTGTGTCTCCAAAGTAACAGGTTGCAAAAGTGAATGCATTATTACACTATATGACGTCATTCTATGACTTCATAGTGAAGTCATAATGATGCCACTATGATTCCTACCTTTTGTCCATTAATTACTTTCAATGTATATGCACGTTAGGTTTCTGTAGGATGAAGAGATTCCTGTTTGAATTATGTTTGAATTAAAACAATATCCTGCTCCCGGCTACGCTGGCACACGGGGTAATCAAAAAAGACAGTGAGATATAAAGATAAAAAGACAAGCTACAACATACACAAAGAGCCACTCTCATTAATGGGGGAAGTGACATACAGCCTAAAACTAGAATAAAAAAAAGACAAACCCTACAAGCAACTTGTTCAGTTAGTAAACAGGGACTTTGTCCTACATGTGTTAGACTATCAACTGAAGTACCAAAGAACACAAACAACCTGTAAAACCTGAAAACAACTACAAAATGTATTTTTTTTAAAAGCCTGATATTCCAACAGATTTCAAACGCCTACTACATTTTAGCAGCATTTGATCAGGATGAATATTAACCAAATAAACTGAATAACAAAGTCCACTTTTATCCAGAATGAAGTGAGATGGGTGGTGGATTGGATGCTGAGATTCAACACTCACATTCAGAAAAAGCCACTTCTTCAACAGATGTAAATGAGATCAACACATACAGTTTTAGTAATACCTTAGTAATAATATTGACCTATTGCCCCGGAGATCCTTTAGTAAGAAAATAAATAATCAGGCATTTTATAAATCAAAAGCCGCTGAAGTCCATTAGTCTTCTGTTAAAGAATCGTACCGGTGTGGCTAAAAAGTCAGTGAAGTATCTGTAATGATCATGAGCGGATCATATCTATTTTCAAACCAATTCCTGGATGGACTTTATGAGTGCAACAGTGTGCACAGCCAGGAAATCCACTTTCAAAGGCAGATGCACGTATGTCCTGGATGACTCACAAATGGATACAACACACATCCGACTGTGGACAACAATATATATGATGTCATGATTATGCCATTAAGAACTCGCAAAATGAACCACAATGCATTTATTTGATGTCAAACTTTCAGAAACAGTTGAGTAAAATTAAAAGTGACATCATGCAAGGCGAACTATCCTGATTCTTTTTACCACATCATTCCTTGTGCAACATGAATCTGCTCAACCGGAATGACGATACCAAGAGGACTGAGATCTATGAACTTTACCTGGTTCTATGTGATACCACAGCCAGATACACCTCGATCAGAAGCAGCTTAACAAACTGGATCAGAAAGCAACTAAAATGTTGAGAAGTTTTTTTCTGGGAAATAAACCCTTCAATAAAAAACTAAACTCAAATCAATACAATTTATTTCTAAACAAGAAGCCAAGGTATCTCACATCCTTTGTCTCCCCGGTGTAATTTCAGAAGATGGTCAAACCATGAGGAGACCATAGAACTCAAACCTGACTGGCACATATTCTTCCTAAAGCGGAGTTGGAGCTGCTGAGTCCAGGAACATCTACACCCACACAAAGATTTGCGGTGTAAACACACTTACGTCCTAAACTAGAAACCATGAGCCGTCAGTGCAACAATCAGCTCAAGAGAGGTGTCTCCATCTCAAAGACACTGTTAGAATGAACTTTATTGGCACCACATTCAGAGGTGACATGCATAAACTACACAATGTGACTGCTAAGGGACACTACAGGAGCACTATAGTGGTGCTGACTGTCACATGACTGCATTTGTATTCATTTTACTTCAAGAGAATTCCATGTTATAGTTTATTCCCTTGATTGATGAATTCAGGCTGATAAATGAAAGGCTGCAAGATACAGACACCAAATACTGGCTGTGTGGCAGATGTAGTGACTGTATTACCTATGATGCGAGTATGTGCGTGTGTTCCTGGAGTGAAATAGCGGGGCTGGTTGGGCCCGTGGCTGTTGCCATAGCAACCAGAGATAGCTGTCCTGGTGAGCGATGGTGAGACGGAGCACGTTACAGGTCCTTTTTTTCTTTTTTGAAAAATCTTTTCACTTTGAATGAGGTGGATGTTCCGCTCATGCATGTGACTGTGGTAGTGGTGAGTGTGTGTGATTCCTTTGTCTGTCTGTCCTCCCTGCCGCTCCTCTTGGTCCATCCCCCCTCTTGTGACATCACAGTGTGTGACATCACCAGAGGCCAGAGCTGATCAGCATTCAGAGCAGCACAGCAGCTTCCCTCCAAACACACATACGATAGGTAATATATGATAATATATATATATATATACATATATATATATATACATACACACACACACACACACACACACACACACACACACTGGAGGCGACTGAGCGTGCTCACGGCACATCTCTTTCCCTGCATGACGATGCTATCGCTAAATTAAATGGACAATACAACAGTCCAGAGTGTGATTTAATGGCTGAGGGGTGAACAGGTGTCACAGCACATTGTATATATACATATACTCATATGCTCCTCAGGCTCAAATACAGATGAATAAGGAGCGAGACTCGTTGGTAAAGGTTCAGGTCACAAACCCAGGAATTTTGGGGGGGATAATATATAATATTATACTACAGACATTAAAATCAGTCAAATCATAAAAGTTATCTATGTGCGACCGGTGATTTTTACAAGGTTATGCTGCACATCAGCTTGATAATATACTCAAGCTGAATTTAAATACTCCCAGAACATCACGTTTCCTTATTAGGATTAATGGAAATGTGGTTGCACACATGGATTCATTTAAAAAGGCTGTTAAAATGGTAAATTTATCGGCAACTTATTAAAAAATTACCTTTCTTTCGTAAAGTGAACCTGTGAATTTAATACTGTTTGCAGCAAATTCCTGTGTCAGATGTTGAAACAACCTCAGATACTTGCTGTAACCTGTAACAAACAGTGTATGATGTATTTAATAGTGTCAGTAGATATATTGCATCATATACACTATATGTACCTCTGGCACTGGACTACACTTTAAATCCTTGAATTAAGGTTTAATTGCAAACCCTGATGACATGAGCCACAAAAAACCCACCACAGTCAATCCTGGGTAACAGCTTCAGTATGTTTCAATATAGAACACAGACAATGCAGTTCTACTAACTCCACAGTAAAACTTCTTTAAGATGAAAGCTTTGTCTCAACAAGTTGGTGTGAACGGTGTAGTTCTTCTTACCTTGTTGGAGGCCATCTCGCTGACTGAGTGTCTTGTCTGCAGCGTCTCCAGCTGGTCCAGGCACCAGTCCAGCTCCTCCAGGGTCTCAGTGGCCAGTTTCTGGTAGGCCTCCTCTGCAGGGGCAAGACAGGAGGGCAAGGGGTCAGTAAGGGCCCGCTTCAGAGGGCTAGTGGACGGTCCAGGCCCGGGGTCTCCCACCCCACAAACTGCTAAGCTGGGATACCCCGAGTAGACACATGGGTGACTCTTCATACTGGACAGCTGGGCCAGCTGTGCGGGCCTGGGAGTCGGGCCTTGTTGTCCTGTATCCTAACCCACAGATGATCAGCTGTCGCAAAACTCCCTTGGTGAAAAGACGCCTCCTGTGCAGCGCTAAAGTTCAAATCCTGGTAAGAATAAACCAGATATAATCCCAGGGAGTACAGTTGCAGGTGGCGGATGGCAAGCGGCCACCTGGAGTCAGTTCTGGGCGTCCAGATGAGTGTTAACAGTGAGGAGACCACAGCAGAAAATACAGAGGGGGAAACCACAGAGTGAAAAAAGCAGAAAATCTCACACAGACAAACTCACGCAGACAGATTCCCTCTCTATCCCTCCTGCACAGCACACGTACAACATTCAGTGGTCTCGGTGTATGAGCTTTACTCTGTCATTCATAAGAGACGTGTAATTCCAGTCATGTAGTAGGATGAACAACAGTCTGCTTAGCAGGCCCATGTCTGCCATAGGAGGGATGCAGGGAATAGAGGGTCGGAGGAAAAGAGGATCCAGTGAGAGGCTCAGAACCGGTGAAGATCCATGTCAGTGGTGCCGGGCACGGAGCAAACATGAGACTGTTCACAGCATCCTGACATGGTTAACAAATACACACACACACACAGAAACACACACACACACACACACACACAGACACACAGACACACACACACACACACACACACACTAACACACACTCAAAATGCTAACCATAACACATCATGGTTTTGTCTCCACAGCCCCTCTGCCAATAAAAACATCCATGGTATCCGGGAGGCAAAAGTATAATCCCGTGCTGGCCAGTGTTTCCTATAGATGCTGTGTGTGTGTATAGGGGGTGGGCTGCTGTTGCTTTGGCGTCCCTGGTAGCCAAACGTGCTGCTCTCCCCAAGCTGTACCTAAAGCCTGAGAGGACTGCACTATGGATGGGGAAGAGGGAGTGACAAGACGTGGACTGGAGTGATGGAGGAGGAGGAAGGGGAGCCAGGGCTGAGAGCTCCCCTATACTGTGTGCATGCATGCAGATATGTGTTCAGCATACAAATACAACACCCAGGTAAACAAAACAGATGGCTGCAGATAGGGTGAAGATAGCAGAGCTGTAAGCCCCTCGCTTTCTTTAAATCTGAAATTGAAAAGACATGCCTCTCTCGGAGTCGGGCCCCTATACATAGACAGAAAATGTCACCTTGTCAGAAGCCGATTAATATTGATGCCCTGACTAATTTGGGAAAGCACGGGGCTCTTAATGCTATGTGATCTGTGATCCTGGAGGGAGGGGCTGGGCTGGGTGGAGGGGACACTTTAGCTCTAATTCAATTACACAGAAAACAGTGGCTGATTAAAATACAGGAGGAGCAAATTTAATCACATGACACCCCCCTAAACAAGAAGTTAGTATTTAGATGATTAAGCTTCTGCAACACATTCCTCATTTAAGTTTAAATCCAGCTTGGCCACTTTAAGTTCACTGTGGGGTGTTTTAATGCAAAGTTTAGGTTGCACGAGCTCCTGCATCTTTCAAAGGTCTTTCACAGTTTCATGGTGATGGATTATAATATTTGAATTGTGTAGTAGGTTTGGAAACATGCAGGTGCCTTCTGTTACCATGCAGGTCATCCTACTGTACGAGCCCAACCTCTAACAATCTCTTAACTTCTTTTGTCCCCTCATATTCTCAACAGTATCCCCTCTCTCTCTCTCTCTCTCTCTCTCTCTATCCTCATTGTCTTTGACAAATCTCTCCCTCCCTCCTTCCATTAGTCCCCCTCCACTCCCACACGCTTCGTCTCCTTCCTCCTCCTCCTCCTGCCTCTTTTGTCTCCTTTCTGTCTCTCCCCTCTTTGCTTTCTCCATCTCCCTTTCTCTCTCTGTCTCTCTCCCTGGTGTGGTGTCAGTGGCTGGGGTGCTACTCTTTCTGACAGCAACTGCACTGACGTCAATGACATTCTTCTCATGCTTAGTGCGACATCAGACACCGGCGCTCGGAGAGGCCACTCTGCTGCACAGACGCACGGCTGCAGCCAAACTACGTTCCGGAGCAGCTCGACACTGAAGTCGGACTCTGAGCGGGAGAGGACGAGAGCAGGAGGAGGAGGAGGAGGAGGAGGAGGAGGGAGGGTAGAAAGGCAGAGAGATGCAGAAAGGAGAAGAAAGAAGAGCTTGCACTACTAGAAAAATAATAACACTATTGTTATTCAATTACTTATGATTCTTATGCTATTTCTTAATGCCCTGATGTTAAAGTAGCTTGAATTTGATCATAGTTTAAGATTTAATTACCTGGCAAATATTTATAGTTGAATAAACTAAAGGTGTATAATATTACTCATGCATTGTAACTATTATTGTTTTGACTGTCATTAATCTAAATGTGATGTCATGGCATATACAATACATTGTCTTGTGTTAAAGGTACAATATGTAACTTTGGCCGCTCGGGAGTCCCTCAATCAAAACAATATCAAAATGTTTGTTTGATGATGCTGTGAAGCAGCGTGGGATCATGGGAGTTGTTGTCCTAACCTCCATTGCCAACGTGACTCAGGCGCTAGTCATGTCCATGGACGACGTAACATGTATTAAGGGTTAATCACGCTTCACAGCAAACGGCAATGAATAATTCTGACCCATTACGAGTGACTGATACAAACAGTGGAAGGAAAAACCTGACTGGCTTATTTGCTAACTGGCTAGCAGTGAGGTTTCCTTCCTCATACGTTGTTGATCCCAGAAGTTATAACAGAGACAAGCAAAGCCACTGCCAAAGCTGAAATGACACAATTAAAAGGCAACAAAAATGAAATGTCCCATTATATTGAGTAAAATTGGGGATTTCTCTGGGTTTGAAATTTGTCTGAAACATTTTGGATAATTCTACAAATATATACAACATAGGTCTAGTAAATTGTATATATTTCAATGAATTATTACATATTATGTCTTTAACTTACACTTTATAAATATTTTGGGTTGCTCCAAAAAGATAAAATAAGAAATATTGGCAAATATTCTTCTTTAGCATGTCCAGTCTGCCCCATATGGAGAGAGACAGAACTGTCAATGTCTTTAAATCCCTCTTAGCAGATACTAAGAGCACCATTTAAATAAAAGATATTATTGTTTAGTAACCAGTGGCCTCATAATTAAAATTTGTATCCAGATTACAAAAGTATGAAAAACCGTTTGGATTGAGTCTACAGGATGTTAGATGTTGAAAAGAAGAGTATTGAGTTACTATTATTTAAACTTCCTTTATTGTCTTTCTCTGCATGGCTTTGCCTCAGTACGTCCTTGCATTACCAGCGGTCAATATTCTCAAACAATCCAATGACCCCCAGCTGTCACCTGTTTATGCCAGGGCCCATTATGGCTGTGCAACCAGTATGATTGTGTTCTAAATTTAGCACAATGTCCCCACTTCCTCATCATATACAGTATCTGTAGGTTGTGTATCAGGAATGTGATTCTTGGGAGGAATATCTGGGAACATCTACCTCAAATGGGGAAGAACGTAAATCTGCACGTTAAAAAGCAAAGTAACTGTCAAGGACAATTCTTTTCGATCCATTGAAGACTGTCTGTGCCACGTCCTTCTCAGAACAACTTCAGCTAGACTGTGCAGTCTTCCCTTATTGTCTGGTGATTTACAGCACATCAGAATCAAAGTCACGTATGACTATGACTATGACTATATATATATATATATATATAGGGCCTGAATAAACATAACTGAAGTATTGATAAATCTATGGTTATGATTAAAGTGCTAAAACATGGCATCATGAAATATGACTTGTCTCCCTCACAAAGATAATATTGATTCATGGGATTCAAAACTTTATAGAACACAGTAAAACAAGAGCTACTGACAAGGAAACATTTTGTCATGTTTATCATTTACTGTCACTTCCTCTCTTGTCCATTCATTCACACAACTGAACCAATTCTCTGTAAGATATGTTCAAACCATGTTTGTATTCTGACCACGTTGGATATTATCTTCATGTTGTTTGGCTTTGGCTGCATCTCCCCCACACGTCACAATACACAAACACATCACTATCGCAACATGGAGATCTTTAGTTTTAAGTTTATACTACTACTACTACTGCTACTACTACTACTACAGCTATTTGCAATACTTCTACTGTAGTAACTTGAACACTCCCTGTTTGGGATACACAATGCAATAAAATGAAGCTGTGTACAGATTTAAGAATGTTTATAAGTATTTATTAGTGTAACACCTTTGTCAGCAGTTATAACTTCTCCTATGATGAGATACTTTACATTATAAATGTTTCCCTATATTGTCATTGATACTCCAGCCTCCATGTATGGGTGCCCACAGTTGGAGATATATTTATTGTAAAAAAACAACAACAAAAAAACTTAAATGCTAACAATACTAATAATGTTAACATCAGCTACAGTATGAGAAAAGTTATCGCTTTCCCCGATCACACATCACATCTCACACACACACATGCAGGTAAGCATGTGTGGATGCAATAACCATAACACATGTTTGCTTTCGTCATTGTTGGGGACATCACCCCTCCTGTCATCCATGTCCTGAAGACTTACCCGTCCACTAATAACTATAACCACCTCTTCCCTACACCTAACGTAACCTTATCCCCTCAACCAAGCATCAACTCTTCTGAATTGGGGACGCAGCATATTCGATAAACCACCTGGAGCAGTAACCCCCACTCAACTAGTCTAAAGTCTGAGATATGTCCGAAAATGTAGACATAGACCCACACACACAACCACACACATTGAGGACGCACGTCATTGTTCCACTCTGGCTGTCCACATACCTGTGAAGGTGGTCTTGGGGATGGGGGGTTGGTTACACATGGGTGATCTCCTGTCATGATTGAAACAGAAACAGAAACTGAGACATTTTCTTTCACTAAAACAAAACAATCAATACTTTACCCTCAAATATCTGGTTTTAAACTCAAGCAGTGAGGAGGCACCATAAGGAGCACCACGCTTCTACTTAACTTCTGTTGTTGTAGTACAAAATATGAACAGCAGGGGGCGAGCAAAGCCAAACTCTGAGTATTATGTGAATGACCTGAACTCACTGCCTCTCATTCAGGAGAACGCCTCAGTCATGAAGTGGAAAACTTACTTATTGGATGCTCTGTCTTGCTGTATATTCGTTAATGCACCAAAGTTGTTCCGTACGGTTCTTAAACTGGCAAGAACCTGCAGGGATCACAATGAGGACAGAATCATACAGAGTCCAGTCATCAATGACAATACAAAACACGGAAGACAGAACTGGGGCAAGAGCTCACCTGTGCAAATGGCGTTACAATCATATCGTCACCATGACTGAAAGATAAGAAAGAGAGCGGCGTTAATATTAGATGCAGGTTAATGTGACGCTGACATTCGACAACAGAGAAGTGTGCTCATCTTCTGCAAAGGTCAAAGAGGGAGAGGGGGGGTGAGGGGAGCAGGGGTCATCCCATCAAATTAGTTTCAGTGGCTCTGATGCTCTTAGTCACAGTGACGCGTTTACTCAAAACATCAGGTCCAACGTCACAAGGTGGAATAGTTTCACGCTCTTTCCAAATTTAATGTTGGATCTGTTTATGTACAAGTAACAAAGTTGTGTTCAGGCTTCAGGGATTTTAAGAGTAAGCTTTGACTCAGATTGCTGCCGAGATGTTATGACTGCAAACACTGTGGACATTTACTCAGGTGACAGGAGTGTGCGAGTGTCACCCAGTCTCCGGTTACGTTGTACAAGACCACAGCCACGTAATGCACACACCCACTGACATGTGGCACGACAGGCCTGGCATGTGTCCTGTCACAAGACAAACAGAGCATGTTCACAGTAAAGGTCTACACTGTATATCTGAGAGGAACAACAAGACAGATAAGACCATGTGTTCGGTAATGGCTGCTCATATTTTATCCAAATCCAACTGTCTTTTAGGGGCACAAACATGTACATTCTTGATATTTCTAGACTATATTCCTCTTTGTTGAATGCATTAATGTAATTTCAATGTTGATTATGAAGCTGTATACTAATTCCAGATGACTGTCAGTCAGTCTGTGGAATGCATATCTCAAGAACCATTCATCTTATTGGCTTCATAAGTGTTTCGCTAACACCCCATGGAAGTGCAGCATTGAATTTGGTGTGATTTGGATACGTAGCAGCGGCGGTGGCTGGGACTCGATCATGACAAAAGTGTGTTCACAACAACGTCAAGTGATTCTCAGGGTTCTGATCTTCACTAATCAATTACTGCTTTTACAGTTTCAGAGAGAAAGCTGCAACAAGGGTCACCACAGGTCAAGCACACAGCCCATTCCAAACACGCAGGATTAGAACAAGCCCTGCACTATTTATCAAGAACGTCATAAAGAAAGCTGTTGAGACATATCTCAGGTTTACTTGTGTATAAAATTGAGCAGGAAGAAAAAGATGCGTAAGGGGAACGAATGAAAACTTGCAGTAATGGTTTTTAACACAGTAACTGGATCGTGGGTGTAGGTCAATAAAGGGTCACTGGTTTATTACTACAGAGCAAAAAGCAGCAGCAGTGAGGAGGAAGTCTAAGGTTACTGCAGGATGTTATTTTTCAGCCTTTTGTCTATTTGTCTTGTCTTCCTGCAGCACGCTGGATCGAAATGCCAGGATTTCAGTCAATATTTTATTTCCTGTAGCACTCAGTATACAGTGGAGGTAACTGGATAGCCTCCACTGGGTGGGCTGCCATCGTACACACTGACCCAGAAGATGCCTGCTATGTTCACATTTGAAATCAGAATTTACACAAATCAAAGGCAGCGCAAAAATACACTTAATTTCCCTGATGAGTGATACTGACGTAAGCAACAAATTGGAAAATATCACAGACACATGACCTTTGCTTGTTGATACTTTGTCACTGACCCCCTCATTTGTGATCCTGGATGTGGCTAAGAATAGCTCTGACACTACACAATCAGCTGTTGGTCATGCACACTCCCCACCAGGGCCAAGGCAATCAGCGTAGCAGCTTCAAGAGCGGGTGTGATAAACATCCAGCGATGACACACGGCCCCAGAGAGGCAGAAAAACAGCAGAATCCACATTCGGCACAACAGGGATGCGTCTGTGTGCGTTTTATGAAGGTTCAGGTGGAAGCAACAAACGTGGTGCACTCACATGTCACTGGCAATGGAGGAGTTTCGGGACATAGACTTGGGCGAGAGGTCGTAGTCACTGTCGGAGCGGTAGAGGAACGACTCTCTCCGTTGGCTGTGGACAAAGTTGGCCTGCAGGATGAGGCCTGAGCCCGGGCTGGCCATCGGGTCCAGGGGGCTGCGACCTGATGACGTGCCATTGTCCACATCGAAACTGCACATGCGGAGAAAGAGAAAGAGGGAGGTGCGCAGTTGAAAATAGAGTTAAAACATTGTTTTGATGATATTTGACAGGTCGAGTAACATTTGTGATCATGATGACTTGAAGAACCTGATGCTAAAGAGTCAGAGAATATGATACAGCATGTCTGCTTTTCTTTTAACAGTAAAAATAAAAGGGGAAGGATACAGCTGCCATGTTTACTGAGCCTTAATTTCAAGTGACAAGTTTCCCCAGGGTATTTTAAAGATGCAACCCCTCCAGATTTACTTTTTACATGTCTCAGTGCACCCCATGCATGAATTAATGCCTCAACATCATTAACTAAGTGAGGTCTGCAATGGATCGCACTGTGATGTGATGTAGCTCATTCGTTCATGCCAAAGTAAATCACAGGTTTTATGCAAACATTAATCACATATCAAAGGTCTTGATGATGCCGCAGCACAGGCTTCATCTTGCAGTTCCATATGTTGCTGTGATTTTGCTCCATGCTCACGAGCAGTGAAATTCACAGCACAGCATGAGCCGCCCATGTTGTGCATGACGTACACAGCTTGTGGGCCCAATACTTGGCTCCAGGCACTGCTCGGCTGACGTAAACTTGCTCATAAACTCGATGCATTAAAATTATAAATCAGCCACTCGCTCATTATCTGGCCGATTATTTTATGATTATGAGTGGCGGTGTATTAATTGGCACATCATCAACAATCAGAGCGAATGCAGGAATGTTCATGTTTATCGATGTAGCCGTTGTGCTGTACGTTGATGTCAAAGCGGCGCACAGGATCCACAGGGAATACCTCTGCTGGGACAACACCACTGAGTCACGGCTGAAACTTGTCTCTAAACCACTGACACCATTTCCCACTGTGATGTCACGATGAGCTCCTTAGTCTCCTAGGTGATGGTTCGCTCAGGTGATGACTAATGCCTGTCACCAGGGATATCTGCCTCATTGCTAGAGCTCCTGAGCAATCCTCTAATCCCGTCTGGTGGAGGACGCTAAGGTCAGGGGTATTCCCCTCAGCGGGACGCGTAATACTCACGGGGATGACGTCCCCTTTGCCGTCATCCTCCTGACTATAGCCACACATTTAATAGTGTTATCTATGACACCCTGCTCATTGTCTGTATGTTAATGAGAATGAAAAATGAGAGGCAGCTGGACAGTGGAGGTGAACATACGCGTGAAGAAGACACTGTCAAACTAAAACATCCAATTAAACACAGTCATTACACAATGAGAAATTACTCAACTTGCTTTCTGTTCCATTGCTTTTCTCCATCTTGAGTTTGTATGTTTTCTACAGGGTATTTCACATTCACAGACGACCACTGACAGGTGCAAGTTATTATCACTTTAAAATGTGTTTCGCAAGTTTGATTTGTGTGAAAATAAGAGATTTTGCTCATGGTTTTTGAACGTGAATGTTATGTGAGAGCAATTTGAAGAGGAAGAAGTCGTTGTGCAGAGTTTTCCGTCCCCATGGCCATATCGCTGACACAGTCCTCGGCTCAGCTTTACACACCCCGAGCTACGAGCATGTATTATGGATGGGATCTATCATTACCACACTCATCATCCCATCCCTCTGTGTGAGTCAGTGTATCAATGATGTCCATTCAACGCAGTCTAGTTTCGTCCTAGTTTCAGTTTTGGTTTCGACCAAGTTTTGGGATCTGAGGTCATTGTTCCTCCATCCTGTGTCACAATATCGCAGTTTCAAGTCCTAATGCCTTAATTTAAAGGATATATATTGTGCTCTCTTTTTTTGTGTAAATGTTAAAGTTCTGCAAAGTTAAAAAGCCTAAGGTGTGTGGTAAACGGAGCTCCTGTTTCCCAGAATAATCACTGCTCATAAAGCTCCTGAAACTCCTCGTCAGTAACACGACAGTACTCAACATTTTCATAATTCATGCCTAGCAGCTAGTCTGACACACCCCCTCACAAAGCCAGGTAGAGTGAGAGTGGAGCTGGAAGCTGTTGACCAATCACAACAGAGTGGGAGAACTGGCCATCATAGCAGACTGGGCTTTATAGAGAGGGGGGCCTTAAAGAGACGGGAGCAAAAACCAAGGGTTTCAGACAGAGGCTGAAAAGAGGAGCTGCAGCAACGGACAGTCTGATGAAAGTGATGTGTATTTTCTCAACATTAGAGCATTTAAAGCAAATTAAAATTATGAACCTGAATATGTGCATAGTATGTTCCTATTAAAATATTAAACCTGTTAACCCCGAGTTAACTACAGCATAAACAATCCAGAAAAGAGAAACAACTTCTAACTGCTTACTCTACTCTATAGTGCGGTTTCTTCTCCTCACATCAGAAACAAAAGGTTTGCCCTGAGCATCTCACACAGCTACGATGATAAACACAGGACACACCAGGCATATTTTCCCACAACAAATAATTGGCTAAACTCTGTGCTATCTCTCTCTGTAATCTCAGAGTAGCAGGACCCAAGTGAGGGAGTGTGAGCTTCAGTTGTGGAACGGGATAGTTTGGCCGTCTGCCTGATGACTGAGGAAAGGGCAATCGTATTGTCTTCATCCTTCTCTTTGACTAGCTCTTAGAAACACACACACAGACAGAGAGAGAGAGAGAGAGAGGTAATGTGTTACAATGACTCCAGCGACTTTTCTCCATCTATAACCTCTAACCAACTTAATCTTGCTCCTGTCGGTTCATTCGGTAAATACTTTCCCCAATGCCTGCATTCACGAACTATCGGGTTTCTGCTATGTTCATTGTGCAGCGGAGGCCCAGGTACCTTGTACCGTGCTGTATTATCCTGCCACATGTCCTCCCTCCTCACTCCCCTGCTGATGTGTGCTTAATTTACACGTTAACAATAAACACAGACAACAATCACAGGTCATTAGGACACATACAGTACTGAAGTATACTTTGTGTTCGTTTTGGTTTGCTCAAGAGTTTATGAGATATTTAAACACATTGAAAAAAAGCGCAACAGTTTGTGCGCACGCAGTTAACACACAACACGAGACGAAAGGTGGCGCGATGGGAACGATCCAACCTCATTGAATAATAACTAAAGAAATTTGAGCAACAGAGACAAGCACACCCACACACACTCATCCAGACAGGAGAGAAAGTTCTTCCCGCAGATTATGACGCAACGCGATGCTTTAACTTCATTGTTGCACAAGAAGCGACGCCCTGTTTATCCATGAACATAAATTTGAATTCAGCAGGTTTTTATAAAGATCAATTCTACATTTGAGTGATTAGAAAAGAGCAGAGGAGCAGAATCCCTTGTTGACCAACGCTGAGTAAAAATAATCGTTCGTTAATCGCAATCGAGGTATTGATTTGACGTCATATCACCCGGCTCTGTCTGACACACATCACGACAATCTCTGTCCCCCGAGTCCCCTCTATATTTAGCACAAGATCAAAAACATGTCACTCTCAACCAGTTTCATCTTCACACACACGGACACACACTCATAAACAACCACCAATCCATACCCTCTTATCACATGTTGTGATTCATCTGTTATAGTTACTGCAGGTGTGAAAGCCCACAATAACACAAATCATGTATAAGTTGACGTTCCAGGCGTAGGTTAGTTGGTTCTACTGCTGTTATGTGGGATGGGTGCGGGTCTGGACGTGTGCATTATGTTTGCGAGCAGAAAGATATGGAGAGAGAAAGTGAAAGTGCAGAATAATTAAATCGAGCATATGTTTAACAACTGATTCATTGTCACACTTACTCCGACGTCACGACTGACACTGAATCTCTGACAAACCTCGGACACGTAAATCCCCTCACAGTGCGTGTGCATGTGCGACACACCCTTTTTGGGAAAGACACGAACAATCGTTGCCTCTAGCATATTGCACCAGCGCTGACATCACAGCGGGAGGGAAAAAAGTGTGAAAACGTCAACACCCCAATGGCTGTGTGTGGTGAGAGTCAACAAAAAGCACGAGTATAACTCACAAGAGGATTTATGGTTGGGATTGGGAGGTACACCCCAGGATCACTTAAAGGAATAGTTCACCCAGAAATGAAAATTCACTCATAATCTACTCACCCCTATATGCTGATGTAGGGGTAGGTGAAGTACACAAGCAGTATGGAGGCATGTTGTGTTTTTTCTGTTGTTTTATTGCATCTGAAGATAGGTCACTAATGTCTTCAATCTTATTGGATTTGGCTGCTACACTGTTTACCCCTGAAACTTGTTTTGTGGACTCAAACACTTCACCCAACCCTTCATCGGCTTAGGGGTGAGTAGATGATGAGTGAACTTTCATTTCTGTGTGAACTATCCCTTTAAAGGCCGAGATAATGAGGAACAGTTTACCCAAAACACAGTTTACCCAAAAAGGGAATGATCCTGAACCGAGATATAACTGACAAAGGAAGGAAATATTTGATGTGCAAACACTGGACAGATGACGGAGAGCTCTGCCAGGCTGCTCCAGATATCCCATCTGCTGAAGATTACAGCGAACACTTGTCCTCTATACGTCTTCTTCGTCATCAGGATGATTCACACCAACTATTGCTAGTTTCACAACCCCATCTCCATATTTGTTCATACTAGAGCAACAAAGTGGAGTTTACACTTGGATATAATATTTGTAGACATGGTCAAATGAATCTGGATTACCAAATATAATGGATTTGAAATACAAATTAAAAAATTTTTAAACCAACTCCAGCTGCCAAATTACTTTTTCAAATTATTTTCTGCATAAATTTTGACATAATTCTTGAAAAAACTAAGAACGAATAGCATTTTACTTCACTTACATCCATAAACTGCAATGTAATTATTACCTCAGCCAAGGAGAATGTTCGTCTGTCTGACTCAGCGGATTTACGCAAGAACTATTCAAACGATTCCCATGAAATTGTGTGGAAGGATGGAACATGACTCAGGGAAAACCTGTGTACATTTTGGAGCAGATCCAGATAAAGTGACGGATCCGGAATAATGTTTTTTTAACATGGCAAGATAGAGCGTGAGCATGTTTATAACACTAAATATTTCACAGGTAAACATAACCACGTTTAATTCAGTTGAACTAAAGAAACTGATCCTGCTATGCTTGTAAGTTTGATCATGATAGCCATTCAAATTAATTTCCTTTTATAACCTTCTGTACTTGTAAGTTTGGACTGTAAGCTTCCTGCATTTAGTGTTAAACCTATATATTCAACTTGAATATTCTATGCAGCGAGAGTATTTCCTCTGTACACTTTGCAGACCATTATGTTAGAGGACTTGAAGAGCTGATAACTATCTAACTACTGTAATCAAAGCTGGCTCTCTGGGAAATGAAAACTAGGGTACAGGTAAACTGAAAAAAGGCAGACAGTATGTGGTTTTAACTACAATAGACTGCGTGAACAGAGAGGAGGACCTACAGGGACAGAGTTTCCCACAAGAGTAGAGTTTCATGTTTGAGTTTGAGCAGCTGGAAAATAAAGGGGATGGTTCGTTGGCAGAAAACCTTTCAGATCCACTGTAACACAGCAGTGTTGTGTTTTTCAACACTGATGAGAAGTGGCTGACGTGACTTTAAACTGTAGGACGCTGCAGGGTCACATACAGTATGTGCCTACGGACATTGCACAACTCTCTCTCTCTCTCTCTCTCTCTCTCTCTCTCTCTCTCTCTCTCTCTCTCTCTCTCCCTCTCTTCCTCTCTCCCCCTATAACTTCTATCTCCATCTACTCTCTCCTTCTCCATCTGTCTGGCTCACACACACAGGCGCATATACACGCTCACCCAACCTAGATGACATAGATCAATGACTCATTCATTTACATTCCTGGGTCACCCGAGCAATTATACCCACTGGAGGAGTTGACGTGACAGAGATGTTAGGAGACGTACTGGAGAAAGAGGTCACGGCACAAGCGTCTTTGATAAATAATCAGCTGAGGGCCGAATAGTGAGTCTCTGTTTTCCAGCGCTCATTCAGAGCTGCTGTACCAGAAAATTTCCATCAGTGCCACCACAATACGTCATGTTTGTGTCTGTTTCCGAAGAGGTGCAGAGTGTCGCCAAACATTTCATTTCTTCTTCACCTTGAAGTAAAACTGGGATCAAACTGAGGAAAGATTTAGAAAAAGCTACGAGAAGCACTTTGTCCAAAGCTGAGCTGAAGCAGACAGAGGGAAGACGACACTAGATTTATTTTGGAAGGCTGCTAGGACACAGAGGGGAACAGTTAGAGGAAGGACAAGAAGAGGCATGTCTGAGCAGTACGTGTGTGTGTGTGTGTGTGTGTGTATGTGCGTCTATTGGGAGGAGTGTGTTCACCCTGGATGCAGGCACGTCGGTACGTGATCCTGAACATATATGTAGTAACCTTGACCACGTTCCAAATGCAAACCAGCAACTCGTGACTTGAGAAAAGAAAGAGACCAAAGGTGACACGCACACGCACACACACACACACACACACACACACACACACTCGTCAGAGCAGATGACACATTCAGCGCATAGCAGCTAGGTTGATTTAGTGACATTAATAGAGTAAATATTTCTGCTTTACACGCTTATATGTCTCGAAGAATGTGTAAAACGTAGATGGAAAGTTGGTGTCCCATGATTGATTATTTACTCCTTCATGCTGACATGTTGGAAAACTTCCTTGTACTGATGGACTGAAACAATTTAGTTTTGGTTTTGATACTGAAACTAACTTATTTTAATAAAGTTAAATAAATACCCAACTCTGCATCATATTTGTGTAATGCAGACTTCAAGATAAAAATTTAAGTGGTAAAAATGTCATAGTAACAAAGCCTTGATATCAGGGTGAGATTATACTGATGTGTATCTTAGTTATAGTTGTAAAGAAACTTTTTACAAATAAGTAACCAGGTAGGAATCAAATATCTGAAAAATCATGTGTTTTTCAATGTGCAGTTCACCCAGCGATACTAGGTGTATTTTTCATGGTACTTTAATGAAAAGATTTACTATTGAATTTAGAGGATATTGTCTCACATTATACACTTGTAATATCCCCAAGCTTAAAGTGTCATATGAGCAGAAGAAAAAGTCTAAAAATGATTGAAAATTTAATTCATATGGTTACATGACTATTAACTGTAATGTATGTAAAGAAGCAATTCCATGGTCTAAATCTCTCTTTAATATTCACATAAATAAATCCTTCACGTTCATAAACTTTTAGTTATCACCACTGCCCTGAGCATATGACAAGTCAGCAGGGCAAAACAATGTCCAAATGTCCGACAACACAAGTAACAGAAAAGCAACTTGTGAAGAGGCCAGCAGCCACAGGACAGTTAGGCCGAGCAGATAAGTGACCGACCACTCGCTGATAACTGAAGCACTCCCTCTATCTGGCTCGTATACTCACATACACCCCTTCACTGTCACACGTTCACACATGAGCAGAAGCACCCGAATACACACAAGTGAAAACTGACACCCGCCAGGCAGCAAACGGTACGAAAATCGATCCATGTCAGAATAATCGAAAAGGGATCTAATTCCACATGGGACAGACAATTTTAGAGAGTTTACCGTTTCAAAGTGCAGCTAATAATTAACATACAGGACGTAAAAGAGAGGAAAGTACACATTTTCCTTTCTGTTAATAAATGATTCCCTCTTTTCCTTGCTTTTTCTCTCCTTCTGGTTTTTCTTGCCCTGCTAGGTATGAGCAAAGTGAATCCGTCCCTTCAGTCTTTACACAGTTTTTTGTCCGTGTTGTCACTGTACCATTCAGAAAACTCAGTCAATCGTGAGACATGTCGAAAAGAGGTCACCATGGCGATGCAGCGTCACATCTCGGATCCCGTGGTTCAAAAGCAAAGCAAAGTGACCCAGCTCTGTTCCCACATATCCATACAGGTCCACTTAACCATGAAGCTATATTTAGTCTTATTCATCTTCTTAGGTCTGCATTACTTAAAGGTCTCATCTGGTAAAATATGTTGAATAACTTTGCTGGAGCCCTATGAGAGGCCAGATTAAAGTGTAACCTTCAAGATTTACTGCCTGTCTCAAAGAGCCAGCTGAGGAGCGACAAAGGCCAGATGCGACCACTCAAGTTCAAAGTCACACATTCCTCACTTCTCCACGCTTTATCTCAGCGCACCTCAGCGTCACTCGGGTTTGAAGTGAGGACGAGTTCTCCGACGCTGACACAGTGCTTGTCGCAGAGATATATACGTCCTCAAGCGCAACTACTAATAGGTGTGGAGGCAACAGGATTTCGCTAAACATTCCGATTCCCCATCCTCTTCAAAAGTCGAGCCATATTTACGGAGCTAACATTCTGATGGACGCTTTAAAGTGTCCGTACACAGACACTGCATTTACACAATTGGGTGGAGTGGGGTCTGTTTGAGTTTGAACGGCCTAGGGGACACGTCGCACACCCACCAACCACGTCACCGCCTTATAGACACACCGGGGCAGCCGTGCACTCTAATATGCATTAGCACACAAACAACGCAAAAACAAATACACACACGCGCACACATGGAGATTAACTTGTGTGTTTAGTGTACTTATTTTGATGAGAATTAGCTCATCGAGGGAGGGAGATAACACTCCTGCATTACACATGCACACACTGCACAAACACACCCACCCCAACACAAACAGCTGCGTCAACAGGCTCTTTTAAAGGACAGCAACTGTCACACATTTTTACGTAAAACTCTCGACAATCCTGAAAGACAAAGCGGTGATGAGAAGTAGTGAGAGAACCCTTGATAAAACAGTAAATAACATCAGCGAGGAGGGCAGGACAGATGGAGGAGGCGGTTTGCTTTGTCCAGCTGAGCACTTGCTTTTGGTAGCCATTCAAAAAAGATGCCTCACACAAACCTAACGCCGTCAGATTCTCAGCTTTTTAACACAAAGGGAAAAAAGCCACATTCTGCAGTCGATGGTTTGCGGCTTTTTACAGCATCGAACCACACCACGTACTGTCTGTCATCAGAGAAACCACGACCCTCAGAGACCTAATTAATACGTCTTCATTTCACACCAGCGTCACTTCCTGCTGGGGACGTCGCAGAGCAGATTAACACACTGACAACGTGAGAACACGGCCCGCCCTACAGGGAGGTCTGATAGGGTTCAAGCACACGCTGCTGGTCAGTCTCCCCACCACCACCTCACGGACACGGCGTTTCTGTCCAGGGTTGTTCGGAGCCATTTGCAGCTCTGCCTGAGAGGGCCACGAAAGAAGACGTGTGAATATTAACTTTGAATGTTAAAGCTACAGGGAAGTTTTATGAGTGATGACAGGCGAGGGCAAGTTGAGACACGAGGGGAGGCCGGG
This sequence comes from Hippoglossus stenolepis, assembly GCF_022539355.2. Classification (NCBI taxonomy): domain Eukaryota; kingdom Metazoa; phylum Chordata; class Actinopteri; order Pleuronectiformes; family Pleuronectidae; genus Hippoglossus; species Hippoglossus stenolepis. Next base: position 19,061,748 of record NC_061491.1, read on the forward strand.
GCGAGCTGTGCCCCTGGCAGTGCACCCTTGTATCCTGCATTGATCTGGAGCTCCCGTGTGCAGACACGAGAACGTGCGGAGCGACACACCACAAGAGATGTTTGACAAGCGTTTGAAACTATTTGACTACCTGAAAAGACCGAGAGTTCTCATGAAAGCACAACGAGGGTTCACCACATATGTCATGTCGTTACTGAAGTGAGGGACAGAGGTAATCTACTCTCCTGACCTCAGAACATGCTTTGCACAGAAATACTGACTCAAAAAACACAAACTAAACATATCTACAGGCGGCACAATGTTTTTTGCGACAAAATCAAGGAAGAGGTTTTGATTGGAGAAGAAGAGGGACAGCAGGAAGATGCACAAACGAAGAGGGACAGAATTGAGAAGGGCTGTGGCTGAAGTTGGGATGAAGCTGGTGAGTATGAGGAGAAGAAAGCAACAAGCAGGCAGATGGAGAACAATAGAACAACACACACACACACACACGCAAACACAACAGGATTTGCATGCCCATGTTGCCAACAGGACAGAGTTTCCCCGTCTATTTACCATATTCCCTCCGTGTTCTTCAATGAGCTGGTGGAGCGCGACCGTGGCTTTAGAATGATACTCATGGTCTGGCTTGTCTGTCCTCATCCACACACACTGCATGTGCACACTGCAGGCGTACACACACACACATAAAGCCCCCCCCACACACACCCTCTATGCCACCTGGAGCTCTCTCTGCTGTGGTGATCCAGTGGCAGCTTCCTCTCCTCAGCACGGTGGAGCTACTCCAGAGCTAACCTGAGTTTAGTCAGATCAAACTGTGCGTCTGACAGTTCTCCTCACTGCTGCTCCCCCCCTCGGTTGACAGTAGGAGGTTCTTAACCCTTCTCTCTCTCTCTCTCTCTCTCTCTCTCTCTCTCTCTCTCTCTCTCTCTCTCTCTCTCTCTCTCTCTCTCTCTCTCTCTCTCTCTCTCTCGCACTTATCTTTCTCTCCAGCTCAGCGTGTGATCTTCCTCTTTCCTCATCCAGCCCTGCACTCACTCTGTTATTCTTTCTCACCTCTATATTTCTTCCTGACTGCCGGAAATAGGATCTCCTCTTTCTCCTGCATACCTTCCCCTCCCTCCCTCCTTACCTCTGTCTCTTTTTGCACGGTTTCTTTTTTTTTTTTTTACAACTGCGTCCCTCTCTCTCTCTCTCTGTGCTACACGACTCTCGTATCCTCTCTCTGTCTAGTTGTTTCCCCAGGCTGCAGCTTAGATATGTCTGGAGTGGGAGGGGTTGTTTTGGTTGTAGTAATTCCTTGAAAAGGGTGGGACTTGTATCACCAAGCGACCCTAACAAAAGTTGATGGTGTCAATCACTCGGCTGCCACAGTAACCCGAGCACAACAGCTAAAGCAAGCAGCTGATCTGGAGAGTGTGCAAAGACAGTGATCAATGAGTTTCAGAAGCAACAAACTGAGAAAACACAGAGTTTACTGAAAAGATTTTGTTCAGTTATTTTTGCAAGAGTTAGAACTACAGTAAATAAGGGATACGAATGTATAAATGGAAGTAGTATTGTTAAAACTGAGAATGTGTGGAAGTAGGTGTTTGTACATGAAGCTACATAAAAAATTAGATAAAATATCAGGGCATTTTTACTAAATAAACTATCTTGACAGGTTTCTGAACTGTGAAGCAACAAAGCTTTATTTTTTATTGCATTAAAAAAGGTATTTGTTTTTCCACTTTATTTAACATTGTGATGTTTGGAAGTTTTTTTGTTTGGGAGTTTTTTTTTAACACTTTCACCAATTTCCAAGGAAATAATTCATGGATCTAGATAGAAAAAAATCGGCTTGATTGAATTTAAGGAGACTGTTGGACCTTGGCAGAGGTATGAACTCTACTAACTGGTCGTTATCAATACCTGAATATCATTTCTATCATTATAACAAATGTTCAATAGGCTGTATGTTGATATATTGCTTTCGCATTGTGTAGGCAAAGTGAGGAGGTTATTGATCTGTACCTCAGACCTATTAGCTTGATCCCCTGTTGTAGCTTCAAGAAGACATAAACCTCCGACAGGGACAAACAGAAACACACAGAAGCATCAGCATGCACATTACTGCAGCCTTTTCGCCTTGAAAGCAGTAAGAATATTTCCATGTCATCAATAATTCAACTGGCTGTAGATGAACATTACAAAAAGCTCTTTAGCTCCGCAAAGGTGAAAGAAACAGAAAGCAGCAGCAGAGAAGACACATCCATCTCTAGTTCTCATGAGGAAGAATAAGTTGCTCGTTGGACCTTTAGACTGTGATAAGTTTGTCATGCATGGGACACCTGTGGCCACTAGGAGGCCCCACGAGAGACTGAAATGTCCCAGAAGAAAGTTTTCATATTATGTCAATCGTAATCGCACCAGAACACAATGTTGTGTCATGTTAAAGCACTCTCTAGCTTATTCTACTGGTTTGATCAAGTCCTGCTGCCTCCGTCAGAACAACACAGGCCCGGGCCCGGAAACAGCTAGGAAACACGTCTGTGTGTCAGGTGATCAAAGTGAGTTAGGCTAAGGTAAGTAGACACATCTACTTCTCTGAGGGTAACGCCTCGGTCAAAGTGGTGAAACTAATCCTATTACCAGTCTGCACATTCCACAGGGTCCAGGAAAGAAAAACACAAGACGACAGACGAAGGAAAACTGAGGGAAGTGTTTCTTCTACTCGAAACCACATCCCGTCACAAATGAAAACAGAACAGACAACATTATGCCAAGAACAAACAATGTAAACCCTGTGTCACTGTGTTCAGTTCAGTATTTAAGGAACGGAACACATTCTGGTTGAAGTGTTAACATAGAAGCAATCAGCAGTGATTTCAGTAATAAACAAAGCTCCCAACTTACAATTAACTTAGGCTGCAGTGAGGCAGCTCAGTATTGGTTCATGTTTACATCTATTCACATAAAAACGAAGAGCAGTATTCAGTTACACTATACTGACGTTTTCACGACACTGAGGTATAAGACACAGAAAATGCAGAACCTGCTCAACAGTGATTCAATTTGCAGGAAAAAAATTATAAAACATTATGTAAAAAACGGAAGAAACCCCAGTAACATTCAGCATACAATTAATTTTGCAAGAATAACTGAACTATATGTATCCAATACAAAATAATCTGTTAGAGGTGATATAATATATCTTATTGAAAAAAATTATTGTTAAATATTTCATCAACAATAAAAATGTTCAGCATTTAGATTTTGCATACATTTGCACAAAGGGCAGGTATAATACAAAGATCAGCTGCAAGTCCATGGACGTTAAAATATTTTCTAACCCCCTAACCCTAACTCATTTCAAATATAAACTAAAATCAACCTTTTCAGTAAGTATAATAAACACCCAACACACAACTGAATGAATTAAAGAATGACTTGAATGGGTGAATATATATTTTATCTGCATTTAGTGTCAGGTAAATTCATTACGTTAACAGTATATGTTATAAATACACGTTTAAAACACATTGGACATAATCCTATGCAATTCTGCACAACTCAGAGACAACACTCCCATCTACTGGTTGAAACAAGTACTACGTTTGTCATAAAAAAAAGCTGCATATAGAGAGTCAGTGACCAGAGTCATTGACAAAAGTATTGATTTTGTTTTAAAAAAGAAATAAAAAAAGAGCTCTTCCATGAAGCAGGTTGAGTATACAATGCAGATAAACCTACTTAGTGAACGTTGATATAAATAGCACTTAAGGAAGGAGCAGGTAGAGAGGACAGATGGTTGGACCACAGTATTGACAAGGCTCTGTGTATATCTATATGTCTACAGCCATTACCTTTGCTCATATTCAAACAGGCATACACAACTGAACTTCATTCCCCACACACACATAAAGCCGACAAGTGGGCAGAGATGCACATCAGATGATCGCACATCTTGGTTTTGACTGAGGTCGCAGGGGACAAATTAATCAGAGAGACGTCGTATGAAAATGGGTCCGAGAAGGTTTTTAAATTTTTTCTGTGTGAGCTTTAATGGACAGAGAGTGCAGTGATGATTAGTTTGCACTCTGCTCTGGTTAGTGAGCGGACCTGTCCTCCTGTACACCCTGATGTTTGAGTTGATGACTGCACGGAACCTGATTATTAATAATTTACCTCGCTCTTAACCATGTTTTGTAAAAAGCATAATATCTGCTGCTCGTGGAACACACACACACACACACACACACACACACACACACACACACACACACACACACACACACACACACACACACACACACACACACACACACACACACACACACACACACACACACACACACACACACCTGGCAGAGTAAACAGCAGAACTACAGCTTCGACAAAGCTCAACCAACACAACCAGCCACCAAGCAACGGCCCTTTACACAGACCCAGTTCAGTGTTGTCCAGACGAAGCTATTCATCGGCTAATGCTCTGATAAGAGAGAACACAAATCCACACACATGCACAGTTGACACAGAAGGAGTCAGGTCAAAGACGACTTTTAACCCCGACTGACGTGAAATTTCCACAAATCTTCACCCTGCGATGTCTTACTACGTCTAAATTCACGCCATCTCAACTTTTCGAAAGAAAGCAACGGTTGGAAGTTGAAGACAGCGCAACAAAAGCAGAAGCTGACAGCTACATTTTTAAAATTTTAAGTAAATTAAAAAAGAAAACAAGTAGTAGAAATCCAGAAAAAGTAGGTCCCTTCCCTGAGGCGCCCTCCCACAAACAGTTCCGGTCATACCCTCTCTTGCCGCGAGGTTTGATGTCAATGGGCTTGTTGGTGGCGTACGGCGAGCCGTTGGAGCAGGCGTGGCGGTAGCGGGCTATCCTCTCCAGAGACAGAAAATCTGAGTTCACCGGCAAACTCATATTGGCGAGAGGCTCTTCAGCGGCACCACTCATTCACTTGTGTCAGGACAGATAAAGAAAGAGAAAGAGAGGATGGAGAGAGTGACAAGCCTGATCTATGTCTTGGTGGGAGGGAGGAGGGAGGTGTGTGAGAGGAGAGGGATCAGCATGGGTGTGATTTGAATGGGGGAAAAGGATGGAGGGAGAGAGAGAGAGAGAGAGAGAGAGAGAGAGAGAGAGAGAGAGAGAGAGAGAGAAATGCAGGAGAGGGAGGAGCAAACTAATGTCCCTTTTCTCTCAGATAAAAAGAGTCAGTGTTGATGGCAACAGGAGCAGACTCACTGAAGACTTACTACAAAGTTACATAATCATAAAGCAAACTGCTTCACCTAATTTATGAGGTGTAATGTAAAGATGACGACTGGCGATCGGTGCTGAATTCATCTTGTGGAGACGTCACAATCTCGTGGTTTCACCGCATGTTCAAATTCCTTCAGCGCTCTTGGGTGAGTTGTGTGTACATGGAATTTATTTGCTTGTTAAAAAACTAGATACCACAAAGAACACATTATAAAATAATCAGAAATATAAGTTTTTCTCTTTTTTCTCTAACCTTCTACATATTATCTCTGTCTTTAAATCACCTGAGCTTTAATAAAAAGTGTAAGAAAGTAAGAAAAGTAGAGCGGCCATTTCCCAGTCTGATCGAACATGAGTCTAAAACACACCTACAAGTACATTCTCCAAGTATTCAACAGGTATTAAGTTAATTAGAATCACACTCAGAGCGCATAAGCCTAATAGTCAATATGCAACAAATTGCACGAACTCAGAGATATTAGTCCCCTAAACAGACATCCACAGGAACAACCCCCTAATCCAGAACTCCTCAAAGGTTCCGTCTCAGGTTTTGTCTATAACAAAAGCCCCTAAAACGTATCTAGAATCTCAGATACACGTCCGATGTATTTAGACCAGGTTTGGAGGACCGAGTTTGCAAAATGGAGTGGGAAGGGCATCATTTATCAAAGAGATGTTTTTATTAATGACCACATTTCCTCTTTCAGCTCCCATCTTCCCATTTCTCAGTTTTCTTCAACAGTGATTAAAGATAAACTGCACAGTGGAACATCTTCTTTACCTTAGAAATATGAATGAGGACAAAACCAAAAAAGAAAAGTTCCTCTCATGTCCGGCATTTTTTCTACCTTTATGTTCATTGGACACAAGTATGGTGATTCAAACTTGTAATTGCTACTTCCCACCATCAGGGGGAAGCAGAGTACCACACTACAACCAGCAGTGTAATGTCTAATAAAATAAATAATAAATATGACACATATATATATATATATATATATATATATCAAACTGCAGTAAATGCAATTTGACCCGTCACATTTTCAAGAGTTATTAGAGCAGATATGTGTATTATATTACATTTAGATAATGAAGCGTACAGATATGGTGTCAGAGCTATGAGAGCTATGAGTGGAGCAGGATCGACTGAAGATCTGTCAGCTTTAAACTGACATTACTGTCGTTTTTTGTCATGTTGCATCATTTTCAGACACTTCACCCCCATCAAGATAAATTCGAAATCATCCCAGCTGATAATTCCCCCCCAATGTTCTGTACCACCCAGCAGGGGGCAGTCTCCTCTACAGGGAAACTGCAGGCACCTGAGCAGGACAATCACACAGACCCATGAATCCCTGCGGAGCGACGCCTTCTGCTCGGCTCCGACAGAGGCAGCCAGCATGTGACAACAGCTCCTGGGTGGACGGGGAGGCTGTCAAAGTCACACAGACGCAACCATAGACACACACTGAGCATCTGAGCATCACCACAAGTGCACACACACACACACACACACACACACACACACACACACACACACACACACACACACACACACACACACACACACACACACACACACACACACACACACACACACACACACACACACACACACACACAAGCATCACAGCGTGCACAGGTAAGATGAGATGCACTCAGATCAACAGGGCATCAGAGACCTTCACTTCATCTGCTCCCTCTCAGAAACCACACCAACCTGTAACACAAAGCGTGTGTTTGCCTAGCTGCCGAGTCGGACACACACCGTCAGAGGCAGCGACGAGCTGTGACAGAGCGCCAGGTGACGATGGGACTGTCGTCACTCGCTGTCCCTGAGGCACAACGCCATAACAGCAGAACCACTGTATTTGAATACTGAAACGTGCACATACAAGCTGTGTCTTCTCTTCAATTGCAGGGTGTGGGTTACACACTTCACTTCATTTAATTATGATTCAACCGTGGACTGAAAATGCAAATTAGGCTAATAAACATTAAAAGATCCTTTTGTTGCGTAGGCATGAGAAGTATCTTTCACACACTGTACATGTCTTCACCTGCAGGACAAGACTAAGACAAGTAATCAGTGATAGAAACGAGCAGACTCGAGCAGAGAGACGGAGATAGCTTCATGAAGCAGCGCTCTCCTCTCGTGACTGGCAGGGTCAGCGGGCTGGTTAGGGACCAAGCAGCCTGACAGACAGACACAGGGAGGATGGAAACAGGGATAATGGGTAATTACAGTGGAGATTGGAGAAGTTGACTGGTGAGTTAAGTCAGTAAAAGATTTCTTGTGAAAGACAAATGAAAGTGATTTGATGGAGAGGCAAAGGTGTCATACGGCATGAGGAACAATGAAGCAGTTCCTCATAACACGATGAGAGCTGGAGCGGTACATCCGATAGTCGATAATATCAGTCAATATGAGCCTTTCAGAGACAAATTGGTATCAGCATTTTTGTATGC